>NC_052154.1:87885324-88147824 GCF_902713615.1 Scyliorhinus canicula | reverse complement strand
TGGTATCCTCTGCACTTTTTGCTTTACTGCTCATCTTGGTGTCGTCTGCAAACTTGGACACATTGCACTTGGTCCCCAACTCCTAATCATCTATGTAAATTGATAACAATTGTGTGCCCAACATTGATGCCTGAGGGACACCACTAGCTACTGATTGCCAACCAGAGAAACACCCATTAATCTCCACTCTTTGCTTTCTATTAATTAACCAATCGTCTATCCATGCTACTACTTTACCCTTAATGCCATGCATCTTTATCTTATGCAGAAACCTTTCATGTGGCACCTTGTCAAAAGCTTTCTTGAAATGCAGATATACCCACATCCATTGGCTCCCCGTTATCTACCGCACTGGTAATGTCCTCAAAAAATTCCACTAAATTAGTTAGGCACGACCTGCCCTTTATGAACCAATGCTGCGTCTGCCCAATGGGACAATTTCCACCCAGATGTCTCGCTATTTCTTCCTTGATAGATTCCAGCATCTTCCCTACTACCGAAGTTAAGCTAACTGGCATATAATTACCCGCTTTCTGCCTACCTCCTTTTTTAAACAGTGGTGTCACGTTTGCTAATTTCCATTCCACTGGGACCACCCCAGAGTCTAATGGATTTTGGTAAATTATCACTAGTGCATTTGCAATTTCCCTCGCCATCTCTTAGCACTCTGGGATGCATTCCATCAGGGCCAGGAGACTTGTCTACCTTTAGCTCCATTAGCTTGCCCATCACTACCTCCCTCATGATAACGATCATCTCAAGGTCCTCACCTGTCATAGTCTCATTTCCATCAGTCACTGGCATGTTATTTATGTCTTCCACTGTGAAGACTGATCCAAAAAACCTGTTCAGTTCCTCAGCCATTTCCTCATCTCCCATTATTAAATCTCCCTTCTCATCCTCTAAAGGACCAATATTTACATTCGCCACTTTTTGTTTTGTTTTATACATTTATAGAAACTTTTACTATCTGTTTTTATATTCTGAGCAAGTTTACTCTCTTAATCTATTTTACTCTTCTTTATAGCTTTTTTAGTAGCTTTCTGTTGCTTCCCAAAGATTTCCCAATCCTCTAGTCTCCCACTAATCTTTGCCACTTTGTATGCTTTTCCTTCAATTTGATACTCTCGCTTATTTCCTTAGATTTTCCCTCTTTCTACCATCCTTCCTTTTTGTTGGTATAAACCTTTGCTGAGCACTGTGAAAAATTGCTTGGTAGGTTCTCCACTGTTCCTCAACTGTTTCACCATAAAGTCTTTGCTTCCAGTCTCCTAGCTCTTCTCTCATCCCAATGTAATCTCCTTTGTTTAAGCACAAAACACTAGTATTTGATTTTACCTTCTCACCCTCCATCTGTATTTTAAATTCTACCATATTGTGATCGCTCCTTCTGAGAGGATCCCTAACTGAGATCATTAATCAATCCTGTCTCATTACACAGGACCAGATCTCGGACCGCTTGTTCCCTCGTAGGTTCTATTACATACTGTTCCAGGAAACTATCGCAGATACATTCTATAAACTTCTCCTCAAGGCTGCCTTGACCGACCTGGTTAAGCCAATCGACGTGGATTAAAACCCTCCTTTATAACTCTGTACCATTTCTACATGCATCAGTTATTTCTTTGATTATTGCCCGCCCCACCATAATGTTACTATTTGGTGGCCTATAGACTACTCCTATCAGTGACTTTTTCACCTTACTATTTCTGATTTCCACACAAATGGATTGAACCTTATCCTCCATAGCACCGATGTCATCCCTTACTATTGCCCGGATGTCATCCTTAAATAACAGAGCTACACCACCTCCCTCACCATTCACTCTGTCCTTCTGAATAGTTTGATTCCTTGGATATTTAACTCCCAGTCATGACCATCCTTTAACCATGTTCAGTATTGGTCACTAAATCATAGTCATTCACGATGTTTTGCGCCATCAACAGTATTTACCTTATTCTGAATACTGCGAGCATTCAGGTAAAGTACACGTATGTTGGCTTTTATACCTCTGTTTTGAATCTTAACACCTTGATCAGCAACCTCTCCTAAGTTATTTTTCCTCTTAACTTTTCTCCTTATTTTCCTTGTCATTGAACCCAAATCTTTTTTTATTTTTTATTTTTATTTTTTTATAAATTTAGATTACCCAATTATTTTTTCCAATTAAGGGGCAATTTAGCGTGGCCAATCCACCTACTCTGCACATTTTTGGGTTGTGGGGGCGAAACCCACGCAGACACGGGGAGAATGTGCAAACTCCACACGGACAGTGACCCAGAGCCGGGATCGAACCTGGGACCTCAGTGCCGTGAGGCAGTTGTGCTAACCACTAGGCCACCGTGCTGCCCTATTGAACCCAAATCTTCATGTAACAACCTGCCGCGTTGCTTTCCATTTATGTTTTACTTCCCGTTTTATTCCTTTTAGTATTACTGGGCCTGTTCACTGAGCTCCCCATAGTCATTGTACCTTGTACTGTCGCCCTTTTTGATTTTTGACTGGCTTCTCTGCCTTACACTTTCCCCCTACTGCCTTTTGTTTCTGTCCCTGTTTTACTACCTTTCGACTTCCTGCAACCGTTCCCATCCCCCGTCACATTAGTTTGAACCCTTCCCAACTGCTCTCACAAATAGCTCCCCGAGGACATCAGTCCCAGTCATGCCCAGGTGTAACCCATCCAGTCTGTATAGATCCCACCTCTCCCAGAACCAGTCCCAATGCCCCAAGAATCTGAAACCCTCCCCCTGACACCATCTCTTCAGCCATGTATTCATCCAATATATCCTGTCATTTCTACTCTGACTAGCACGTGGCACCGGTAGTAATCCTGAGATCACTACCTTCGAGGTCCGATTTCTTAACTTCCTTCCTAGCTCCCTGTATTCTGCTTTTAGGACCTTATCCCTTTTTTTTTAAACCTATGTCATTCGTACCGATATGTACCACGACCACTGGCTGTTCACCCTCCCCCTCCGGAATGTCTTGTACCTGCCCCAAGACATCCTTGACCCCAGCACCAGGAGGCAACCTACCATCCTGGAGTCTCATTTGCGGCCACAGAAGCGCCTGTCTATTCCCCTTAGAATTGAATCCCCTATCAATTCCCCTATTGCACGGTCACACTTATCACCCCTCCCCCCTGCAGCAGAACCAACCGTGGTGCCACGAGTTTGGCTGTTGCTGTTTTTCCCTGAGAGGCCATTCCCCTCAACAATATCCAAGAGGTATATCTGTTCTGCAGGGGAATGGCCACAGAGGATTCCTGCACCACCTGCCTCGCTCTCTTGCTCTGTCTGGTGGTCACACATTCCCTTCCTGCCTGCAGAGTCTGAGCCTGTGGTGTGACCACCCCTCTATACGTGCTATCCACTATTCTCTCTGACTTGCGGATGCTCCACAGTGTCTCCAGCTTCCGCTCCAGCTCTGAAACTCGAGCTTCCAGGAGCTGTAACTGGAAACATTTCCTGCACACGTGCTGACCCTGGGGACTGGAGCAAGATGAGCAGACAATGCCGTGGAGCTGTCCTGCCATGATTTATTCCTTGAAATTAAACTTTTGAAATTAAACTTTAGAAAGATGTTTTTGTGTCGGATTATATCCAATCTTCTGTATACTATTTAATGAGCTTTATCCCTGAGTATTTATCTTGCTTGATCTGATAACAAATTAAATAGTTATTTAATTGAAATTAGAAGTTATTTAAATAAAATTTAAAAAGTTATTACAATCAACTTAAAAATAGTAATTTAAATCAACACAAAATAGTTATTTAAGTGAGATTTCAAAACTAAAATAGTAATTCAAATCAACTTAAAAATAGTAATTTAAATCAAATTAAAACTAGGAACTCCACAAATATTCAAATTTAGCTCGGTCTGCCTTAATAGGCATAATAGCCACTTAAGGGCCTCACGGTAGCATGGTGGTTAGCATCAATGCTTCACAGCTCCAGGGTCCCAGGTTCGATTCCCGGCTGGGTCACTGTCTGTGTGGAGTCTGCACGTCCTCCCCGTGTGCGCGTGGGTTTCCTCCGGGTGCTCCGGTTTCCTCCCACAGTCCAAAGATGTGCGGGTTAGGTGGATTGGCCATGCTAAATTGCCCGTAGTGTAAGGTTAATGGGGGGATTGTTGGGTTACGGGTATACGGGTTACGTGGGTTTAAGTGGGGTGATCATTGTTCGGCACAACATCGAGGGCCGAAGGGCCTGTTCTGTGCTGTACTGTTCTATGTTCTATGTTCTAAGAGGAATAATAGCCAGTTAGCAGTCTAGAACTTAAGTATTGCTGAAAAGAAGAAACATGCTGTCAAAGCTTTTTAATCTTGCACTTATCAGGACAGATTAAATAATGCCAAATTTCAAAGGGAACAATAATTTAAACTGCATCAGAACAGGATTGCTGATTGGTTGACAAGTCAGCTCTCATGGATGGAGATATGTCATAGTGAAGTACAGGTCCCTGCATATGAATTTTTCAGGGAGTTTCCTGCGGCTCTATTGGCATGTTCCCCACCGCTATCCAATGACACTGGGGAGTTTCTCACCAGTTTAGCCCACACTTAGAATTTTTTTCAGCACTGGGGAGCTGAGCTCGGAGATTGGGCCGCCATTGTATAATCGTTTCCTAATCTTTATTAGTGTCACAAGTAGTCTTACATTAACACTTGTCCACACTCTTGCACCTGTTCGGGTACACTGAGGGAGAATTCAGAAGATCCATTCACCTAACAGGCCCGCCTTTTGGGACATTGGGAGGAAATCGGAGCACCCGGAGGAAACCCATGCAGACGCAGGGAGAACGTGCAGACTCCGCACAGACAGTGACCCAAGCCGGGAATGGAACCCGAGTCCCTGGTGCTGTGAAGCAGCTGTGCTAACCACTGTGCTACTGTGCCGCCCCGATGTCTAAGTGAGCTTGTGGGTCCCCCACACTCCCTGTTGACAATGTAGCCCCCACACACATGGGCACTACCCCACACTTCTGCTATGGGGTCCCTGCGAGGGGGTTGCCCTCTTCGAGCCCTCCCAGAGCCCCCTACTTAATTGCCCTGCACCTCCCCACCCTTCATGCCCCTCCATCCTCCTTTCATGGGCATGGCCCCCATGAGCCTTGGCACTGCCACCTCTGCACCCGTTCACTGCCACCTTTGTGCCCAGCCAATGCTCCTGCCAGCTTGGTGTTGCCACCCAGGCACCTGGGCAGTCCCATGGTGGCCATGTTCCAGGGGTGGGCCAGGGAGCCACACTGCACTATCCCATACCATCCAGGAACCTCCGCCAGTCTGGGAGAACCCCTCCAGGTACGGTTCCGTTTGATCTATGTTTGTGTGGACCAGTGCTGAACGACTCTGGGCTGTGGCCTCGCTCGGGAGACCGGTAGTTCCCGGGAGTCCCTTTATTTTTAATCTGTGTCCCCTTGTTCTAATCTGTCTCACAAAGGGAAACACCCTTTCGGCATCCACCCTTTCAAGTTCCCTTAGAATCTTGCATGTTTTTATTAAGATCACTTCTCATTCTTCTAAACTCCAATGGATACAGGTGGCCTGCCCACCCTCCCTCAAGGTAACCCCCACCCCCGTTGTAGGTATCAGCCAAGTGAGAACAATCCGGAATGGTGAGAAGCTACCTGTATTCAGATGCAGGGATCTGTCCTCTGCAGGCAAAAGAAATATGTCCAGACGTTGCACCTTTCTTCAATAAGCAAAAACATGGGAAACAATAGTTCTAGGTACATGCGCCATGGCAAAATCTCAACCAATCAGAGCCAACTCGGCACCCTTTTTCTCATTCAGTATAAATTGTTCCCTTTGAAATTTTGCATTCTTGTGTCTGTCCTGATGCGTACAAGATTAAAAGCTTTGACAGAACGTGGGCAGCACAGTAGCACATGTGGATAGCACTGAGGCTTCACAGGGCCAGGGTCCCAGGTTCGATTCCCTGCTGGGTCACTGTATGTGCGGAGTCTGCACGTTCTCACCGTGTGAGCGTGGGTTTCCTCCAGGTGCTCCGGTTTCCTCCCACAGTCCAAAGACGTGCAGGTTAGGTGGATAGGCCATGATAAATTGCCCTTAGTGACCAAAAAGGTTAGATGGGGTTATTGAGTTACGGGGATAGAGTGGAAGTGAGGGCTTAAGTGGGTTGGTGCAGACCCAATGGGCCAAATGGCCTCCTTCTGCGCTGTATGTTCTACGTAACGTCTCTTTTTCAGCTGTACTCCACTCTGAATAAAAGTCTTCTCATTTCTTTCTCAAAATCTTTTCCATTGATTCTGAATCTGTGACCACTAGTCATTGATCCACCCGTGAGGGGGAATGTTTTTGCTCAATTCATGGGAATGTCCTATCATCTTGGAAACCTCTATTAGGTCACCTCTTCAACCTCTGTTCCGAGAAGAACAGTCCTAATTTTTTCAACTTTTCATAACTAACGTTTCTTGGTAAATCTTCTTCGTGTCCCTTCCAATACCTTTGCATCTTTCCTGGATGACTGAGATTCATGGATTTCTAACATGATGGCACTGCTTTGATTTTCAATTCCTCTATTTATACCCATGTCATGCATATTATTACTTGCCAACGTATCACGTTTCTTGCCTCCTTTAAGGTTTACTATATGGAAAACAAGGTATCTCTCTGCTCTTCTACATTTTTCTAAATTGTGCCATTGGAGTATACAGACTTTTTGTGTTAATCCTGAAAGTGCATTCCTTCATACTTACCCACATTGAGTTTCATCTGCCATGCATTTACCCATTTTAGCTTACAGTCCGTCATCCTGACTAACATCCTCTAATGTACCAAGTTTTGTATCAGTGACAGATTTGATAAAGCTGCTCCCAATAGCAGAATCTTGGATTTTTATAGAAATTGCCAAGAGTTATGGACCAAAATCGGCTCTTGGGAACACCACAGCAGACCGACCTTTTCCCTCAAAGGAAAATGTCTAGTTTGTATCTGAATGACCGTGAATGCATTCCAATGTTATCTTACTGCTTCACCCTCCAATGATTTTTTCCAATTTACCTGGGTATTTAGCTGGGCCTGTTTTTAAATCACTGAAATGAGCTGTTCCTTAGTTGAGCATTTTTATCTTGCATCTGTTTTCTTTCCATGATTACGTAAAACCAATTATGTTATGGCCCCTGTTAGCTAGCATTGATTTTGTCAATCAGCATTGATTTTGTCAATGTTCTTTATAAGTTGTAGTATATAAATTGCATATTAAGAGTTTACATCCTCAATAAATGTTGTGTCACATTGAACTTGAGGCAGTTCATCAGACACTATGCATTTTCATTTTGTTAATTATTCAGTGGTATATTTCAGGTAAATTTTTCTGAATACTATTTAATTCTTCCACTGGATGTGAGTATCCTTGAGAAGGAGTTGGCGAATAATAAGGTTGCTCTGTATTCATTGCTATTTCTGTATTTCATTTTTGGTTTTGCCTCTTTACCTAAAGGTCATAGAAGCATAGAATTCCTGTAATGAGGAGGAGGCCATTCGACCCATCAAGTCTGCACTAACCATCTTAAAGAGCACCATACCCAGGCCCCAACGCTATCCTATAACTCCATAACCCCACATAATCCGCACAATTTTGGACGTTAAGGGGCAATTTAGCATATATTTGCTATCCGGATTTGCATATCTTTACACAGGCACAGAGAGAAGGGCTGAAATTGAACCCGGGTCCCTGGCGTTGTGAGGCAGTAGTGCTAGCCCCTGTCATGGGCAGACAGCTGTCCAAACATTATGCCTAACCGGCCCGACATATGTGAATCTGGACATTATACCTGAGCCCGCTCTTGTTCTGTTTGCCTGCTACACATGGGCAGTTATTTCCTTAATGGTCAGCAGTGGGATCTCTGAATTGAATTCCCTGCTCTCAATTCCTTTTGACTGGCTTTCACTCTGGTTGAGATGACCTAACTTAACAGAGACCAGCTATTGTAATGGGGACCTTCCTGATTTGTGTGGATCAAGACAGAAATAATGGAATATTTACTTACTGGCCATTGAGGGAGGTTTGAATTTGTAAATGCCTGACTGAACTGCACATCTAGCAGGGTAAGAAATGTACTTTTTTTTTAGAGCTAACTGTTTCTTCCTGCTGTCCAATCAATAAATGCTGTCAGGGATGGCATATTGGATTTTTAAAATCTTTCTTTCTCTAGTGCCAGCTTCGATTTAATCAAGCCCATCTCGACCTTCTCACTAGAGTTTTTTTTCATTGCAGTTTTAAAAGGAGAATCCTTGTTCTACGTCTCTCAACTCTCAGTTTTTGGCATGCCCAGTCCCCCATTCAATACATTTGGTTAGAGTCATAATACTGTAGCTACTGTTCAGCAAACTGAAAAAGCTAAGGGAAGACAAAAATCATGCGTGGGCAGTGGTTGTAAGCCAGTAAGAATGGGTCAAATGGTTAAAAGCTTGACTTTTGAAAACTCTGAATATTCGCATTGGCTAAGATTGGATTTGTTTATTGTCATGTACCAAGGTACAGTGAAAAGTATTTTTCTGCGAGCAGCTCAACAGATCACTCAGTACATGAGAAGAAAAGGAAATAAAAGAAAATACATAATAGGGCAACACAAGGTACACAATGTAACTATATAACACCGGCATCAGGTGAAGCATACAGGGGTGTAGTGTTAATGAGGTCAGTCCACAAGAGGGTCTTTTAGGAGTCTGGTAACAGCGGGGCTTTGGTTTCTTGGAGGAAATGAAATGGTCATTTATATTTTGTGGTTTGATGTATCCTGGAAAGTAGGACATAAAAATGACAGTAAAGCCAAAGATGTCTTCAATATATTTCGTATAACCTCTCACCTATGTGCAGGCAGCTAGAGATGAAAAGCGAGGGAAGTGTCAGGGCCTTTGAAGTGTGTTTCTAGTATTAGATCCTTAAAGTACTTCAACGAAATGCACCAGTATTCTCATTGTCCAAGGGCTGAGTATGAAGGTGAAATTGAAGGCAAAGATGCAGTTTATGAAAGTGATGGAGGAAAGAGGATTCCAAAGAGTAACAATCCTCTGAAAGATTATATTCCTCCCCATCTTAGCCTTAAATGAGACATCCATATTTTGAAACCGTGTCCCATCATTCGAGTTTCCTTCACGAGGGGAAACATCTTTTCACATCTACTCTGTCAAGCCCCCTCAAATCTTCTGTTTCAACAAGATCACCTTGAATTTTTCAAGACGCCAATGAATATATGCTCAACTTGCTCAGCCTTACCGTGGGGCAGCATGGTAGCATGGTGGTTAGCATAAATGCTTCACAGCTCCAGGGTCCCAGGTTCGATTCCCGGCTGGGTCACTGTCTGCGGAGTCTGCACGTCCTCCCCGTGTGTGCGTGGGTTTCCTCCGGGTGCTCCGGTTTCCTCCCACAGTCCAAAGATGTGTGGGTTAGGTGGATTGGCCATGCTAAATTGCCCGTAGTGTCCTTAAAAGTAAGGTTAAGGGGGGGGGGGGGGGGGGGGTTGTTGGGTTACGGGTATAGGGTGGATACGTGGGTTTGAGTAGGGTGATCATTGCTCGGCACAACATTGAGGGCCGAAGGGCCTGATCTGTGCTGTACTGTTCTATGTTCTAAGACAAACCCGTCATCCCAGGAATATAACTATCAAATCTCCTCCCAACACTTCCATCTCCAGGGAAAACAGACCCAAACCCTCAATTCTACATACATAACTGAAGCCCCTCATCCCTGGAACCATTCCCTCATTAATCATTTCTGCTTCCTCTCTAATACCTTCACGTTCTAGGGGCTGGTTTAGTACAGGGCTAAATTGCTGGCTTTTAAAGCAGACCAAGGCAGGCCAGCAGCACGGTTCAATTCCCGTACCAGCCTCCCGGAACAGGTGCCGGAATGTGGAGACTAGGAGCTTTTCACAGTAACTTCATTTGAAGCCTACTTGTGACAATAAGCGATTTTCATTTTTTCATTGCATTCTTCCTAAGGTTTGGTGCCCAGAACCAGACACAATACTCAGTTGAGGACAAACCAGAGGTGTTTTAAATATAAATTTAAAGTGCCCAATTCTTTTTTTTTCAATTAAAGAACAATTTAGAGTGGCCAATCTACCTAGCCTGTGCATCTTTGGGTTCTGGGGGTGAGACCCACACCGGCATGGGGAGAATGTGCAAACTCCATACAGACAGTGACCCGGGGCCAGGATCGAACCCAGGTCCTCAGCTCCATCTGGGTGCAGTGCGAACCGCTCTGTTGCCCGAGCCAGAATTTAACATAACTACTTTGCTTTTGTTCTGTATGCCCCTATGATGAAGCCCAGGACGCCTTCATGTTAACTAAGTTTCAGATTGAAAAGGAAGCTTCTTGATAAATTGGCTGTTTATAAGTTGTCAAAAAATGAACAAAAATGAGTGCCTATAGCTGGGGAAAGCTTGAAATGTAGAGTTCATATTTTGGATGTAACATTTCTGGCGAATGGTTCTCCTCTGCATCTTCTGACGGGTTGATCCTTCTTCCTCTTTCATCTGCTTCTGTTTTTATATTGCATATACCACATGTGCAATTTTAATTTCCCATGCCCAATATAGCCGAAGTTACATCAACTCTTTTGTTTAAGATTTGTCTAATTAATTTTACTTCTCTCTTCAGAGTCTGAAACCTTCACCCTATCTGTTTACTCAGCTTAGTAAAGTGCTCAAGTTAAGCAAGGTCCAAGAGGTAAGAGCACGTGATGTGTGACAAAACGGTAATTGTTTCAATAGACATCCTTGCATATTGCTTCTAATTTACACTCAACACATTTGAGTTGTGACATTATGCACCTTTGTGTTTCAGGTCATCTTTGGCCTTGCATTGCTGAATTCTTCTAGCTCAGATCTGCGGGGGTTTGGTGAGTGACAAAACTTGTTTATGTAACACATTTTCAACCTGTGTTGTGCTGTGAAATTAGACTATCTCAATAATACTCAAATATCTCAATAGATTGGATTGATGTGCTGTCTACGCCTCAGGCATTGGCTTGAATACAGTCCAGGCTAATAGGATGAGAGTAGTCCTCTCTCTTGCCCAACCTTGTGTATAGAACCTTAGTTAGGCCACACTTGGAGTATAGTGTTCATTTCTGGTCACCACACTACCAGAAGGATGTGGAGGCTTTAGAGGGTGCAGAAGAGATTTACCGGGATGACGCCTGGTATGGAGGGCATTAGCTATGAGGAGAGGTTGAATAAACTTGGTTTGTTCTCACTGGAATGAAGAAGGTTGAGGGCAACCTGATGGATGTCTACAAAATTATGAGGGGCATAGACAGAGTGGATGGTCAGATACGTTTTTCCAGGCTAGAGAGATCAATTACTAGGGGGCACAGGTTGAAGGTGCGTGGGGCAAGGTTTAGAGGAGATGTACGAGGCAAGTTTTTTTTTTTTTACACAGAGGGTAGTGGGTGCCTGGAACTCGCTGCCGGAGGAGGTGGTGGAAGCAGGGATGATAGTGACATGTAAGGGGCATCTTGACATATACATGAATACGATGGGAATAGAGGGATATGGACCCCGGAAGTGTCGAAGATTTTAGTTTAGACGGGCAGCATGGTCGGTGCAGGCTTGGAGGGTCGAACGGCCTGTTCCTGTGCTGTATTTCTTTGTTCTTTTGGCTGTAATAATTCAATATGAAATATTAGCTTCAACCTAATTCTTAGTGCGGTGATACCAGCACAAAAGTGTGAAAGTATAATAATAGTGCGGGTAGGGCTGTTATAAGTAGTGAAGTTGGAAGGTAAAGTAACAAGTTCTTCCAGGCAAAGCTATAATCTACTCGGGAGCTGGACTGTGTACTTAGATTTGGCTGCCTGCACAATGAAAAGAAATAACTTGGACAAGCACTCTTGTTTCCAGACATGGTGATCAGTTAATTTTTCCAGTTACAAATGAACTGTGCAGAGTCACTTGATACAAGGCAGGTGTCTCCTACTAGCCTAATATCTCTACTGCACTGCCATTTAAAGAGTTACTTTTTGTGTTTGGGGCATTTACTTTAACAGTGGCTCCAGCACTCAATTAGTTTTATTATTAAATTTGCAGCATTGCGCTTCCTTAAGAAATGTTTCTTGCCTGTTTCACATTCACTGCCATTGCCGTTTTGGAATTGTAAGAATTTCTAGAAGAATAAGGAGTTGAAAACTGCCCTTTCTAAGTTCACCTGTTTGTGTTGGATCTATATTTTGTAACATCACATTATTGGTTTTGTGCACATTTGGCTTTCTTTGAAAGAATTTCCAAGTTTTTTGCTGATAAATAAAATGCTGCGTGTCCGCTTTCTTCTTGCTAACTTGAGGAAGACTGTATACAGTTCTTTGGCACATTATGAATGGGGAAATCCCGATTCGCAGCCATATCTTTCCTGGGGTTTAATTTCTGTAGGTTTGATTTATCAAAAACAGGGAGCTGTTCTTTGAAAGAAAAACTGAAAATATTAAATGAAAACTATTAGAAGTAGCAAGAACATTAGATTTTAATTGCATGTGATTTAGTTTTATTCATTTACTATCAGTGGATTACCCGTAGTCCCACCAACCCTAGCTGTTATTTTTTCTGTACAGTTCAAAACTTCACATGTGGCAGAAGCTTCGTTATCTGTAATAACGGAGAGGATCCCTCTATTTCCCTACATGTTGGAAATTTACAGATGCCTGCAAATTCTCAAAACTGTGTTGTCAATTTTGAGCACTACCCCATTGCAAGCCTGTATAAGTCCTCTCTAGCAGCACATAGCTTTCCTTTGGCAGGTTAAGCTGTTCCATTGACTCCTTTCCTGCTCACAGATTGAGCTTCCCCCAAGCATCTACCTGCTACTTGAATTGCCAGCCCTATCACGACTGAAAAGGATTTAGGTGGTGATGTCCTTCTATTAAAGCTGTTTCTCTTGAATTTCAGCTCTCCAGTTTGTGAAACAGAAACTCCCAGACCTCCTGCGATCTTACATCGACGCAGACGTAAGTGGGAACCAAGAAGGTGGCTTTCAGGATATTGCAATAGAGGTCCTGCACCTGCTCCTCTCCCATCTCCTTTTTGGGCAAAAAGGAGCTTTTGGTGTTGGGCAGGAACAGATTGGCGCTTTCCTTAAGACGTTGCGCAGAGGTAAGCAAAGTGTGGATGTATAATCTCTAGTATGTACAATTGGGAAAGAGCCATTAGAGGGGAGTGAGATTTTATTTCCACCCAGAGGGTGATGGGGTGGTAAAGGCAGCATCCCACATTGTATTTAAAAAAAAAAAAATCTTGGATATGTACTCTAAATAGTGTAACACACAGAGCTATGTATGCAAAGCTGGGAAATATGAGGCTGGATGGCTATTCCTCTGTAGTAGAGGTTTTATGAACATCTGTATTATGTTCTAGGGGATGCCGAAAGCTTCCAATGTCAGCCATCTTACAATTTTTTGTAATACATTTTTGGGGATCGCTGGTATGGTCACCATTTATTTCCCGCTTGTGGTAGCCCTGAGAATGTGGTGGTGGGTCGCTTAAACTGCTGCAGTCTGTGGTGTAAGTGCTCGCTGGGTTGCACGGTAGCACAGTGGTTGCTTCAGCGCTAGGGTCCCAGGTTCAATTCCCGGCTTGGGTCACTGTCTGTGTGGAGTCTGCACATTCTCCCTGTATCTGCGTGAGTTTCCTTCCACGATTCCTGAAAGACGTGTTGTTGGGGAATTTGGACATTCTGAATTCTCCCACCGTGTTCCTGAACAGGTTAGGGTTAGACTTTTCACAATACCTTCATTGTAGTAAGCTTACTTATGACAATAAAGATTATTATTATTATGTCTGGAGCTCCAATAGCAAAGTAGCAAATGCACAACATGATGTGCTGCTTCATCTTGCCAATGGTTTAACCAGAAAATTGAGTGGCAGATAGGGCAGCATGGTAGCATTGTGGATAGCGCAATTGCTTCACAGCTCCAGGGTCCCAGGTTCGATTCCGGCTTGGGTCACTGTCTGCGTAGTCTGCACATCCTCCCCGTGTGTGCGTGGGTTTCCTCTGGGAGCTCCGGTTTCCTCCCACAGTCCAAAGATGTGCAGGTTAGGTGGATTGGCCATGATAAATTGCCCTTAGTGTCCAAAATGGCCCTTAGTGTTGGGTCGGGTTATGGGGATAGGGTGGAGGTGTTGACCTTGGGGAGGGTGCTCTTTCCAAGAGCCGGGCAGACTTAATGGGCCGAATGGCCTCCTTCTGCACTGTAAATTCTATGAGTGAGTAGCTGAGCTGTAGAAACTACAAAAATCCTGAATTTAATCCTCGACTCAAGTTGAGGTAGTTGGCCTCAACTGATGGAGTGATTGGGTATGATACATTTTGTTTTGGTGTCTCTGGGTAAGGTAGGCTACAGTTTCTGCTCCTGATCGATCCATGTCTACGCCTATGTATTAATGTCAGGATCGAAGCACTGGTCAGGCCAAATATCACCCCCACAGCGCAGGGCTCCACTTGCGCAGGGCCGAGCCTAACAACTAAAGATGGTGCACAGTGCACACCTAACGAGAACACAAATGAGTGGGTTCTTTCCAGAGGTGGAGGGTAAATGCAAATGGTGCTAGGGAGGCTCAACCAACCGCACCTACATGTTCTGGGCATGCCGCAAACTTGTCAGGTACTGGGTGTTCTTCTTTGAGGCCATGTCCAGGGGTATCAGAGCAGCCAGAGCTCTTCATGAGAAGGGGGGGCTGACGCCCTAGCCATTGTCTCCCTGATTGTGTGTGGCGGTGATGGGGAAAGAAGGGGGGGGGGGGGGGGGGGGGGGGGGGGGGGGGGGGGGGGGAGGTGTGCATTTGTTTAAATAAATTTTTATTCTCCTTTTTCATATTTTCTCCCAAATTTACACTCACCAACAATAATCAGCAAGAAATATGTCAATGCCCATAACAATAAAACAATCCCATCCTCCCACCAACCCCCAAACATTAGCCCGCATGTTTACATTAACAACTGACAAAAAGAAATCAGGGATTACCCATAGTCACCCTTAATACACATAGCCCCCCTCCCTCCCAACCCTCCCACCCATCCCCCCCCCAACTAATGTTCTATGTTATCCAGTATTTGAAAGTGCATAATAAATAATGCCCATGACTTGTAGAACCCCTCCGTCCTTCCCCTCAGTTCAAACTTAACCTTCTCAAGAGTAAAGAATTCCAGCAGGTCCCCCCGCCACACCAGGGCACAGGGAGATTACCCTAAAACCTCCTTCCAGTAATCCTCTAGCATTGGACAGGACCAAAACACATGAACCTGATTAGCCCCCCCCCCCCCCCCCCCCCCCCCCCCCCGGCAACGTTCACATACATCTTCTACTCCTTCAAAGAATCGGCTCGCCCTCGTGAGGTGTGCTCTGTATGCCACCTTCAGCTGTATCAGCCCCCGACCTCGCACATGAGGTGGAGGCATTTACTCTCTGGAGCACCTCACACCTGACCCCCCTCCTCTATAACCTCTCCCAACTCTTCCTCCCACTTTGCTTTGATCCCTTCCAGTGGTGTCTTATCCTCTTCCAAAATAGCTCCGTAGACCGCTGACACTACCCGCTTCTCCAGTCCCCTTGTCGTCAGCACCTCCTGTAGCAATATGGAGGCCGGTTCCTCTGGGAAGCTCTGAATCTCCTTTCTGGCAAAATCCCGAACCTGCATGTATCTAAACATTTCTCCCTGCTTCAGCCCATACTTTGCTTACAGCTTCTTCAATCCTGCAAACCGGCCCCGAAGAAACAAATCTTTTAGCGTCTTAATCCCCTTCTCTTCCCATTTCCCGAAATTTCCATCCCACCTCCCTGGCTCAAATCTGTGGTTCCCCCGAATCGACATTTCCCTTGACCCTGCCCCCAACCTGAAGTGTTGGCAAAACTGCCTCCAGATTTTCAATGAAGCTATTATTACCGGACTCTGCGTACTTCCCCGGGGCTATTGCGAGCGGCACTGTTGCTAGTGCTTTCAATCCTGACCCCCTGCACAAACTCTCCTCCATTCTGACCCACTAGGAATCAACCCCTCTGACCCAGCCCTGCACCTTCTCCACATTCGCTGCCCAGCAGTAGTATATTAGGTTCGGAAGACCCAAACACGCTGCCTGCCTTCCCCTCTGTAGTAGCACCTTTCTGACTCTGGCCACCTTCCCTCCCCATATGAACGACGTAATCCTTCCCTCAATCTCCCTGAAGAAAGCCTTTGGCAAGAAAATCGGCAGGCATTGAAAAATAAACAGAAATCGCGGCAACACATTCATTTTAACCGCCTGTACCCGACCTGTCAGTGACAGAGGGAGACCATCCCACCGTGCCAGGTCGGCTTTCACTCTCCCCACCAAACTAAAAATGTTGTACCTGCGAAACCTCCCCCATTCCCGGGCAGCCTGCACCCCCGATACCTAAAGTGAGTTCCTGCCCTACGGAATGGCAGCTCCCCCACCCCTGGCTGAGACACCACAAAATACTCACTCCTGTCTAGGTTCAGCTTGTACCCTGAGAAAGACCAAAATACTCGCAGTAGCTCCAATATTCCCCCGATCGATGCACTCTGCTCCGGCACATACAGCAGCAAGTCGTCGTCATATAAGGACACCCTATGCTCTATCTCTTCTCCTTCTTTCTCTCTCTCCCCCCCCCCCCCCCCCCCCCCCGCACTATTCCTTTCCATGCTTCCGAACTTCTTAATGCGATGGCCAACGGCTCAAGTGCAAACATCGGGGGGGGGGGGGGGGGGGGGGGGACATAGGACATCGGTGCCTAGTCCCACAGTGGAGAGAAAAGTATCTCGAAAAGTTTCCTTCCCATCCGCCGGTGCCATAACAACGTTCAAAACCCGTCTAATGTTTGAAAACAGTTGCCTCCCTCTCTCGAACTCCATCTGATCCTCATGTATCACCTTAGGCTGGAGGAGTGCCTCCCGATCTGCCAATACCTTTGCCAACACTTTTGCGTCCACATTCAGAAGTGATATAGGCCTATACAACCCACACTCCGTCGGATCCGTCTCTTTTTTTTAGCAACAGTGAAATCGATGCCTGCCCCAAGGTTTGTGGCAACACCCCCTACCCTATCGCCTCTTCAAACATCCCCACCATCAGGGGTGCCAGCTTATCCTTAAATTTTTTTTATTTTTTTTTTTAAATTTAGATTACCCAATTATTTTTTCCAATTAAGGGGCAATTTAGTGTGGCCAATCCACCTACTCTGCACATTTTTGGGTTGTGGGGGCGAAACCCACGCAGACACGGGGAGAATGTGCAAACTCCACACAGACAGTGACCCAGGGCCGGGATTCGAACCTGGGACCTCAGCGCTGTGAGGCGGTTGTGCTAACCACTAGGCCACCATGCTGCCCTAATTTTTTATAATATTCCACCGGAAACCCATCCGGCCTTGCCACCTTCCCCGACTGCATCCTCCCAATTGCATCCTTTATCTCCTGCTCCACTATTGCTCCTTCTAATGTAGCCCTGTCCCCCTCCCCTAGCCTCGGGTACTCCAACCCATCTAGAAATTTCTGCATCTCATGGTCTCCCCTGGTTGCTCTGACCTATACAACCTTTCATAGAACTCCTCAAAAATCTTGTTAATCAGCTCCGGAGCCACCACCAACTTCCCTGCCCTATCCCTCACCTGCAAAATTTCCCTTGCTGCTGCTTCCCTCCGGAACTGACCTGCTAACATACAGAGCCTTATCTCCATGTTCATAAACTGCACCCCTTCCTCGTCTCAGTTGGTGCACCGCCTTCCTGGTAGACAGTCGGTCGAAGTTCGCCTGTAGTTCCTTCCTCTTTTCCAGCTTCGCTGGGTCCCCATCTTCTGCATAACTCCTATCTACCTCCAACCACTCATCTATTACCCTCTGCCGCTCCAACCTCTCTTCTTTGTCCACCCTGGCCTTAAAGAAAATTACCTCACCCCTCACCATCGCCTTCAGAGCCTCCCAGACAACTGCTTTTGACACCTCACAGTTGAAACCTACATATTCCTTAATTGCCGTTTCAATTTTCTCACAGAACACTTGGCTCCCCAAAAGCCCCACACCCAGTTTTCACCCCGGCCTCTGCTCTACCCCGTTCTCCAAAATTCACCGTCTCCAATTTGATAAACCCCCTTCTCCAGTACCATATCCACCCAATGCGGAGCATGAGGGCATTAAAAAGTTTATTGGATAAGCATATGGCATACTGTAGGTTAGATGGCCTTTAGTTTTTGACTTCCCATGTCGATGCAACATCGTGGGCCGAAGGGCCTGTACTGCGCTGTATCGTTCTATGTTCTATGTTCTATGATCTGACACTGCAATTGCCGAGTATTGCCGAGAAAAACGAGTACTCCCGTTCCTGGGTGCAGGAACCTCCAAGGGTCCACCCTTCCCATTTCCTTTTTAAAAAATAATTTTTATTAAGATTTTCACAAAATATAAACAACATAGAACATAGAACAGTACAGCACAGAACAGGCCCTTCGGCCCTCAATGTTGTGCCGAGCCATACTCAAACCCACCCTATACCCATAACCCAACAACCCCCCCTTAACCTTACTTTTATTAGGACACTACGGGCAATTTAGCTTGGCCAATCCACCTAACCCGCACATCTTTGGACTTTGGACATCTTTGGCCATCTTAGGACAACAAAACAATATTAACAGAATAACCATTGTAAATACCCAAGAACACCCGCCCCATCCCACAAAGCCTAAAGAACCCCTGTACTGATCCCCTCAAGGCAAAATTCACCGTCTCCAATTTGATAAACCCCGCCATATCATTGATCCAGACCTCCACGCTTGGGGGCTTCGCATCCTTCCATTGAAGCAAGATCCTCCGCCGGGCTACTAGGGACGCAAAGGCCAGGACACCGGCCTCTTTCGCCTCCTGCACTCCCGGCTCCACTGCAACCCCAAAAATTGCGAGTCCCCAGCCTGGCTTGACCCTGGATCCCGAAAAACCTACTCATCCTCGTCCCAGTCATGTGGGCCCTATGCAGCACCTTCAACTGTATGAGGCTAAGCCTCTCACAGGAAGATGCTTTCTAGGGCATCCGCCCCGTCCCCCCCTCAATCTCCTCACCAGCTCCTCTTCCCATTTATCCTTCAGCTCCTCCACCGAGGCCTCGTCTACTTCCTGCATTACACGGTATATGTCCGAAATCCTCCCTCCTCCAACCCACACCCCCGAGAGCACCCTGTCCCGTACCCCACGTGGGGGCAGCAAGACGAACCCCTCCACCAGCTGCCTGGCAAACGCCCTAACCTGCATGTACCTAAACATGTTCCCCGGGGGGGGAGCCCAAACTTCCCCTCTAACTCCCCCAAGCTCGCGAACCTCCCATCCACAAACAATGCCCTCAACCTGCTAACACCTACCCTGAGCCAGCCCCGAAATCCGCCATCAATGCACCCTGGAACAAACTGATGGTTCCCCCGTATCGGGGACTCCATCGAGCCCCCCACCTCTCCCCTATGCCGTCTCCATTGCCCCCACATTTTGAGGGTAGCCGCCACCACCGGGCTCGTGGTATACCTCGTTGGAGGGAGCGGCAGCGGTGCCGTTACCAGTGCCTCCATCCTCTTCCATGCTGCCCCTTCCCCATCCATTACCCACTTACGCACCATCGATGTGTTGGCATCCCAATAGTACCCACAGAGGTTGGGCAGCGCCGGCCCGCCCCCCCCCCCCCCCCCCCCCCCCCCCCCCCCAATATCCCTGCCCCGCTCCCAGAATACCCTTCTCACACTCGGAGTCCCATGCTCCCACACAAATCCCGTAATACTCGAAACTCCTAAAAAAGGCCTTCGGGATAAGGATTGGAAGGCACTGGAACAGGAACAAAAACCTTGGGAGCACCGTCATCTTGACGGACTGCACCCTACCCGCCAGTGACAGCGGTAACATATCCCACCTTTTGAACTCTCCCTCCATCTGCTCCACCAACCTTGTGAGGTTGAGCTTGTGCAGGGCCTCCCAGCCACCTGTACTCCTAGGTATCTGAAGCTCCTCCCTGCCTGCTTCAGTGGGAGCCATCAATCCCCTCCTTCTGATCCCTGGGTGCACCACGAACAACTCGCTCTTGCCCAGGTTGAGCTTATACCCAGAGAAGCCCCCAAATTAGCTGAGAATCCTCATCACCTCCGGCATCTCCCCCCCCACCGGGTCCGCCACATACAGCAACAGGTCGTCTGCATAAAGCGACACTCGATGCTCCTCCCCACCCCGCACCAGGCCCCTCCAGTTCCCTGACTCCCTCAACGCCATGGCCAGGGGCTCAATTGCCAACGCAAAGAGCAAGGGGGACAGAGGACACCCCTGTCTCGTCCCCCGGTACAGCCGAAAGTACTTCGACCTCCTCCTATTCATGGCTACACTCTCCATCGGGGCCTCATAAAGCAACCTCACCCAACGGGCAAACCCAAACCTTTCCAACACCTCCCACAGATACCCCCACTCAACCCTATCAAAGGCCTTCTCCGCATCCAATGCCACCACTATCTCCGCCTACCCTTCCACAGCCGGCATCATAATGACGTTGAGGAGCCTTCGTATGTTGGTATTCAACTGCCTTCCCTTCACAAACCCCGTCTGGTCCTCGTGAATGACCCCCGGCGCACAATCCTCTATTCTTGTGGCTAAGATCTTTGCCAGCAGCTTGGCGTCCACATTTAGCAGTGAGATCAGCCTATATGACCCACACTGCAGAGGGTCCTTGTCCCGCTTAAGGATCAAGGAAATCAGCGCCCGTGACATAGTTGGGGGCAAAGCCCCCCTCCCTTACCTCGTTAAAGGTCCGGACCAACAGGGGGCCCAACGGGTCCGCATACCTTTTATAAAATTCATCCGGAAACCCATCTGGCCCCGGCGCCTTCCCCGACTGCATGCTCCCTATCCCTTTAACCAGCTCCTCCAGCTCAATTGGCGCCCCCAGTGCCTCCACCTGCCCCTCCTCCACCCTCGGAAATCGCAGCTTGTCCAAGAAGCGCCCCATTCCCCCCCACTCCACCGGGGGTTCAGACTGGTACAGTTCCCCATAAAAGTCCCTAAAGACCCCATTAACGTCTACCCCCCCTCTGTACCACCTTCCCAACTCTATCCGTCACTCCCCCAGTCTCCCTGGCCGCGACTCGCTTTCGGAGCTGGTGTGCCAGCATCCTGCTCGCTTTCTCCCCATACTCATACACCGCCCCCTGTGCTTTCCTCCACTGAGCTTCCGCCTTTCTGGTAGTCAATAGATTGAACCTGGCCTGAAGGCTACACTGCTCCCCCAGCAATCCCTCCGCCGGAGCCTCCGCATATCTCCTATCCACCCTCACCATCTCCCCTATCAGTCTCTCCCTCTCCCTCTGCTCCCCCCCCCCCCCCTCCCTATGGGTTCGGATGGAAATCAACTCCCCTCTAATCACTGCCTTCAATGCCTCCCAGACCGTCCACACTCGGACCTCCCCGTTATCGTTGGCCTCAAGGTACCTCTTAATACACACCCGGACCTTCCCGGCCACCTCCTCGTCTGCCAGTAGCCCCACCTCCAAGCGCCAGAGCGGACGCTGGTCCCTCTCCTCCCCCAGCCCGAGGTCCACCCAGTGCGGGGCATGATCCGAAATGGCAATGGCAGAGTATTCAACATCCTCCACCCTCAATCAGCCCCCTGCTCAGGACAAAACAAATCAATCCTAGAATAGGCTTTTTGCACGTGGGAGAAAAACGATTAACTCCCTGGCCCTTGGCCTCGCAAACCTCCAGGGATCCACCCCTCCCATCCGATCCATAAACCCCCCTCAACACCATAGCCGCCGCCGGCCTCCTACCCGTCTGGGACTTGGATCGATCCAATGGGGGATCCAGCACCGTGGTTCAGGCCCCCCACCTCCAGGTCCGGAATGCGGCCCAACATGCGCCGCATAAACCCCGCATCGTCCCAGTTTGGGGCATAAACATTCACCAACACCACCCGCTCCCCCTACAGCTTACCACTCACCATCACATACCTCCCGCCACTGTCAGCCACCACCTTTAACGCCTCAAACGACACCCTCTTTCCCACCAGGATCGCCATCCCCCGATTCTTCTCATCCAGCCCTGAATGAAATACTTGGCCCACCCACCCCTTCCTCAGTCGAATCTGGTCCGCCACCTTCAGGTGTGTCTCTTGGAGCATGGCCACATCCGCCTTCAGCCCCTTCAAGTGCGCAAACACCCGGGCCCGTTTCGCCGGCCCGTTCAGCCCCCTCACATTCCAGGTTATCAGCCGGATCAGAGGGCTCCCTGCCCCCCTCCCCTGCCGACTAGCCATAACCCATCCACTGGCCAGCGTCCCCCGCTCGGCCTGTTCCCCACGGCGGCAACACCCCGAAGGCTAGGACCCCTCCTAGCCGCGCCCTCCCCTCCGCAGCACTCCCGTGAGCCAGCTAACTTCTGCTGACCCCGGCGACTCCCGCCACACCTCTGACCCCTCCCCACGTGGGACTACTCCTCCTTCGTGCCCATCAACTGGCTCTCCTCCCCCCCTGCTCTTGCGCGGGAAAATAACAGCAAGCAAAGGCCCGTGCTTCTCAGCCCTGACCCCGCCCCCCATTATCCCGCAGCGCGGGAAACCAGAGAAAAACCCGCGCTTTCGCCCTGCCCACCCCGCCGCCTCTAGGGCAACTCCCATTGCCAGTCCCCACCACCAACTCCCCGCACTCCCAGTTTAACTCCCTGCCCAAACCCGTCCACCAGACCCATACAAAAAGACATAAACACATCACCCCACACATCCTGCATTAAACAAAGCACCCCCCCCTCCCCAAAAACCTCCAGAGCAAAAATCAAACACAGTTACATTTTCATTCAAAATCTCCATCGTTGACCCTCAGTTTGAGTCCAGTTTCTCGGCCTGCACAAAGGCCCACGCCTCCTCCGGGGACTCAAAATAATGGTGCCGGTCCTTGTAGGTGACCCACAGACGCGCCGGCTGCAACATGCCAAACCTCTCACTCCATCTGTGGAGCACCGCCTTCGTCCGGTTGAACCCGGCCCTCTGCTTAGCCACCTCCGCACTCCAGTCCTGGAAGATCCGCACCTCCGTGTTCTCCCACGTGCTGCTCCGCTCCTTGGCCCACCGGAGCACGCACTCCCGGTCAACGAACCGGTGAAACCACACCAACACCGCCCGCGGCGGCTCATTCAGCTTGGGCCTTCTAGCCAGTATTCTGTGGGCCCTCTCCAACTCCAGGGGCCCCCTGCTCCTGCGCCCACTGCCTCAGCTCCTTGAGGGCTCTGCCGGCCGCCATTTTGTTTCCCTTCCCCCGCTTTTCCAGGGGCGCTGCCACTGCTTTTCTGCTCACCCCGCTCCTGGTCCGGACCATAGAACCCTAGGGATCTACTGCAGACCCCTTCCCACGTCGGGAATCGTTGAAAAAGCTCCGTTGGGGGCCCTGAAAAGAGCCCCAAAGTCCGTTTTTAGCGGGAGCTGCCGAACGTGTGGCTTAGCTCCGCATAGCCGCAACCGGAAGTCCCGCCCTTCCCATTTCCACCAGTTGTGTGTAATGTGATAAAATGTTAAAAGTTCAATAAAAATACATGTTAGGTAAAGAAAGGGTTAGGATTGACGGTGGTTGAATAAGCCGACATTGACTGGCAGTCTCAAGTTCTGTCTAATAACCATAAAAACGAGGAACCAGAGGGCCCCTAGTGCCAATGCGGGCTTCTCAACATACAGCCGGTGTTTGTGAGAGGGGGAAGTTGAAGAGGCGAAAGCAATTGCTGTGACTTGCCTTGAATGCTAGTTTAACCATATACTTCTGCAGGTGCAGGTCGCCCTTGGGCACCTTATCTAATGGGGCATTTATAGTTGCGTGTCGTGTTGACAGGATATTCAACTTTGGAAGTGGCTCATCCATAGCTCGTCTAAGCTGCATTGAGGAAGTACTGGAAAATGGCTGTGTAAAAAGGGCAGGGAGTGGAAGGTTGAGGGAGATAAAATTAGAGGGGGAGATGCCTGGATGTCTGCGGCAGGTTGCATATTGGGTGGATATAAAAGAAGGGGAAATTTCTCTACTTGTCTGGAGTAGTTTTAAATACAGTTTTTGGGCGAATGATTAGATTTTTGGAGAGACCAACAGTTCTCTTGATTTCTACATTCACTGGTATACAGTTCAAAAGGACTGTATTTGTTATAATTTGTGAATTTTTTTTGTACCAGATTTTCCGCAAGAGCGTTGCCCTGTGGTGCTTGCACCACTGCTATATCCTGAAAAACGGGACATTCTGATGGATAGGATCCTGACTGATTCGGGAGGGATAGCGAAAACGATGGACAGCTCACTAGCAGATTTTATGCAAGAAGTAGGCTATGGCTTTTGCACAAGGTACGTACAAGTCTTTTGTCAATATTACATTGAGAGTGCCTGCCCTCTGCTACAGAAGTGTTTTGTCTGATAAGAATACACCAATAGTTGCTGACTAAGGGTATCAATGCAGGTGAAACAACAGCATTGAAATAGTAAAAATCTTGAGATGCAATGTGTTGCCAGTGTCATCAACACTTGCCGCTCATGCATGGGTGTTTAAATTGCCCCCCCCCCCCCCCCCCCCCCCCCCAACCACTCCAACCAGAAATATTAAACACAGTTGACCTACTTCCAGATCTCTGCAAATGTAGCTGTAAGCTGACTTCCAGAAGATATATGAAAGTGGTTTAGGAGTTTGACTGGCATATTTTTCTTTCTCTCCATTACGGAAACCATGGTAACATAGCTGAGATCTGGTACTATGGGGGAAGTGAAGAGGGAAGAGAGTTAAAAGTTGCACTGCATCACATTGTCGAGCAGTGGTATCCCACCATTAAAAGCCTTACTTATAATTTGAATACTGAGATAATTTTACCTTGTGAGAAAGTAAAATCTTTCGCATTTGAAAGGGACAATTGTTAGATGTTTAGCATTAAGCTGCCTACTCGGTGGTGAGCTAACCATTTCAGTCTGTAATAGTGCTGTGCTACACCAATGAATAGTGTCCTAGTTTATGTTTGTGAGTTGGATTCTACACTGCCCTAACTTGGGAGTTCATGATGTTGACTTTTTCAAAACCGTTTTTAGTAGCTCGTCTCAGTGGGTTTTCAGATTGGGTCGACAGGTGTCTCATTAAATTTAATGCGGAGAATTGTAAGGTGATGCATTTCTGAGGGTCAAAAAAAGGAAATGTCAATAGCAAATGGGAAATCTTTCCATAAAGAAATGATGAACAAAAAGATTTAAGGAACCATATATGCAAGGAGCATGTTGATACTATTTGGCGTGAAAATGGCAATTGGGTTGATAGGTTACATAGCGGAGTTAAGGTCCGGCTGCAGTTAGAATATTGTGATAGGCTTTGTGCACTTTACTTTGGAATTAACGTGAATATGCGAAAAGGGTACAAACATATTGCACTTAGATGATCTCAAGAAGGCATGGCTTTATTGTTAAGGGAGACAAAAGAAGCTGCTTTCACTAAAATAGGGAAGTTTCAAAATTAAAGCTATTCAAAGTTACAAAAGTTTAGATCAGGTAATTAAGGAAACAATATTTATATTTGGTAAAAATTTAAGGTAA
Source organism: Scyliorhinus canicula (assembly GCF_902713615.1). Taxonomy (NCBI): domain Eukaryota; kingdom Metazoa; phylum Chordata; class Chondrichthyes; order Carcharhiniformes; family Scyliorhinidae; genus Scyliorhinus; species Scyliorhinus canicula. The sequence goes on along the minus strand of NC_052154.1, from coordinate 88,122,267 downwards.
TCGAATGGAAAAAACACTTTTTGCACACTGATAGGATATGAATTGGCCTACCAGAACCAATGAAGGAAACAATCTGTGTGAAAAGGCCAGGGTAGTGGGGACAAGTCATTTGAGGGCAGATGCAATAGGTGAATGGCTTCCTCTTGTGTTGTAAAATTTTAATTCTATGACATTGGTTGTATTGAGCACAAAATGGTCGTCCTGTTGCAAGGACTTTGGAGAAATGCTTGCTGTAGTTGTGGCACCCATACTGAGCGCATAAACCTCTTGAAATGAGCAAATGTCCCACAAATGACAATCTTTAAAGCTTTATTCTGCTGCACAAAAGTGTTTCTTTGCTGATAATGCAGATCGAATACCTCCTTCCAAGATTTTGCTCATGCTACAAACAGCCTCTTTAATTTTTTTTGTCTTCCTAATTCCCCTGTGCGCATAACTGTCACCTGTGCACTAATAGAGGATTTGAAACTTTGTACCTTTTGGCTCTTGTCCATAGGCCTCGTTTGCCTAATGTTCATATATAGATCCCTTATTAATATATAGTCACTGTGCAACAGTGAACCTGTGAAGTACAAAGAAAAATGCAGCACCGGGACAGGCCCTTCGGCTCTCCAAGCCCGTGCTGAACATGCTCCCCGACTAAACTATAATCTTTTACACTTCCTGGATCCGAATCCCTCTATTCCCATCCTATTCATGTATTTGTTAAGGTGCCCCTTAAATGTCACACTCGTCCCTGCTTCCACCACCACCTCCGGCAGTGAGTTCCAGGCACCCACTACCCTCTGTATAAAAAAAAACTTGCCTTGTACATCTACTCTAAACCTTGCCCCTCGCACCTTAAACCTATGCCCCCTACTAATTGACCCCTCTACCCTGGGGAAATACCTCTGACTATCCACTCTGTCTATGCCCCTCATAATTTTGTAGACCTCTATCAGGTCACCCCTCAACCTCAGTCGTTCCAATGAGAACAAACCGAGTTTCTTCAACCGCTCCTCATAGCTAATGCCCTCCATACCAGGCAACATCCTGGTAAATCTCTTCTGCACCCTCTGTAAAGCCTCCACATCGTTGCAGTAGTATGGCGACCAGAATTGAACACTATACTCCAAGTGTGGCTTAACTAAGGTTCTATACAGCTGCAACATGACTTGCCAATTCTTATACTCAATGCCCCGACCAATGAAGGCAAGCATGCCGTATGCCTTCTTGACTTCTCCACCTGCGTTGCCCCTTGCAGTGACCTGTGGACCTGTACACCTGGAGCTCTCTGACTTTCAATACTCTTGAGGGTTCTACCATTCACTGTACATTCCCTACCTGCATTAGACCTTCCAAATGCATTACCTCACATTTGTCCGGATTAAACACCATCTGCCATCTTTCTGCCCAAGTCTCCAAACGATCTAAATCCTGCTGTATCCTCTGACAGTCCTCATCGCTGTCCGCAATTCCACCAACCTTTGTGTTGTCTGCAAACTTACTAATCAGACCAGTTACATTTTCCTCCAAATCATTTATATATACTACGAACAGCAAAGGTCCCAGCACTGATTCCTGCGGAACACCACTAGTCACAGCCCTCCAATTAGAAAAGCACCCTTCCATTGCTACTCCCTGCCTTCTATGACCTAGCCAGTTCTGTATCCACCTTGCCAGCTCACCCCTGATCCCTTGTGACTTCACCTTTTGTACCAGTCTACCATGAGGGACCTTGTCAAATGCCTTACTGAAGTCCATATAGGCAACATCCACTGCCCTACCTGCATCAATCATATTTGTGACATCTTCTAAAAACTCTATCAAGTTAGTAAGACACGACCTCCCCTTCACAAAACCATGCTGCCTCTCACTAATACATCCATTTGCTTCCAAATGGGAGTAGATCCTGTCTCGAAAAATTCTCTCCAGTAATTTCCCTACCACTGACATTAGGCTCACCGGCCTGTAGTTCCCTGGATTATCTTTGCTACCCTTCTTAAACAAAGGAACAACATTGGCTATTCTCCAGTTCTCTGGGACATCTCCAGTCCTCCGGGACATCACCTGAAGACAGTGAGGATCCAAAGATTTTTGTCAAGGCCTCAGCAATTTCCTCTCTAGCCTCCTTCAGTATTCTGGGGTAGATCCCATCATGCTCTGGGGACTTGTGTATTTTTTCAAGATGCCCAACACCTTGTCTTTTTGGATCTCAATGTGACCCAGGCTGTCTACACACCCTTCTCCATTTTCCCCATCCACCAATTCCTTCTCTTTGGTGAATACTGATGCAAAGTATTCATTTAGTACCGTGCCCATTTCCTCTGGCTCCACACATAGATTCCCTTGCCTATCCTTCAGTGGGCCAACCCTTTCCCTGGCTACCCGCTTGCTTTTTATGTACGTGTAAAAAGCCGTGCCATTTTCCTTAGCCCTATTTGCCAATGACGTTTCGTGACCCCTTCTAGCCCTCCTGACTCCTTGCTTAAGTTCCTTCCTACTTTCCTTATATTCCACACAGGCTTCGTCTGTTCCCAGCCTTCTAGCCCTGACAAATGCCTCCTTTTTTCTTTTTGACGAGGCCAACAATATCTCTTGTTATCCAAGGTTCCAGAAATTTGCCGTATTTATCCTTCTTCCTCACAGGAACATGCCGGTCCTGAATTCCTTTCAACTGACACTTGAAAGCCTCCCACATGTCAGATGTTGATTTACCCTCAAACATCCGCCCCCAATCTAGGTTCTTCCGTTCCCACCTAATATTGTTATAATTAGCCTTCCCCCAATTTAGCACATTCACCCTAGGACCACTCTTATCCTTGTCCACCAGCACATTAAAACTTACTGAATTGTGGTCACTGTTCCCGAAATGCTCCCCTACTGAAACGTCTACCACCTGGACGGCTGATTCCCCAATACCAGGTCCAGTATAACCCCATCCCTAGTTGGACTGTCTACATATTGTTTTAAGAAGCCCCCCTGGATACTCCTTACAAACTCCGCCCCGTCTAAGCCCCTAGCACTAAATGAGTCCCAGTCAGTATTGGGGAAGTTGAAGTCTCCCATCACAACAACCCTGTTGTTTTTACTCTTTTCTAAAATCTCTCTACATATCTGTTCCTCTATCTCCCGCTGGCTGTTAGGAAGCCTGTAGTAAACCCCCAACATTGTGACTGCACCCTTCTTACTCCTGATCTCTACCCATATAGCCTAACTGCCCTCTGAGGTGTCCTCCCGTAGTACAGCTGTGATATTCTCCCTAACCAGTAGCGCAACTCCGCCACTCCTGTTACATCCCCGTCTATTCCGCCTGAAACATCTAATTCCTGGAACGTTTAGCTGCCAATCCTGTCCTTCCCTAAACCAGGTCTCTGTAATGGCAAAAACATCTCCGTTCCAAGTACTAATCCAAGCTCTAAGTTCATCTGCCTTACCCGTAATAGTACTTGCATTAAAACATGTGCACTTCAGGCCACCAGACCCGCTGTGTTCAGCAACATCTCCCTGTCTGCTCTGCCTCAGAGCCATACTGGCCCTATTCCCTAGTTCTGCCTCAATGCTTTCACCGTCTGTCCAATTGCTCCGGTGCCCGCCCCCCTGCCATATTAGTTTAAACCCTCCCGTGTGGCACTAGCAAACCTCGCGGCCAGGATATTTATGCCTCTCCAGTTTAGGTGCAACCTGTACTACTTATACAGGTCACACCTGCCCCGGAGGAGCTCCTAATGGTCCAGGTTAGGGTTTATGTTTTGCTGCAGTTTGTAGAGTTGATTTGTTTATATTTTGATGTTTTCCAGTAACGAGTTGGGTTGCATTCATGATCAGAATGCTGCTCTGAGCTATTAAATTTGTGCTTTGGCTATGCAAAGGTTTTGCTAGTTGAAAAGTTTGCTGTTAACTTTGTACCCAATTGAAGGGTGCATAAATGACTGTTACAGCTATTTTCCCGTACAACATTTAGAATTCAAAATATATTTCCTCCAAGGAAGGAGCCATTTTTATGGGAGTTGACTTAAGGCTGTTTATTGCCATATAAAGGCTAAATTGGCTGCCAAGAATAGCCAATAATCACTGCGGTTTTACATTTGTTTTAGTATTGAATCGAAGTTTCAGTCAGGCATCCATTAATTTTGGTTCTGTGCTTGCAAATAACTGTATCTTGGAAAATAAATTTTTCTTATTAAATTAATATTTAACTTTCTTTAGTGCTGAAGAATGCCGGCAAATCATTTTGCAGTTTGGGGTTCGGGAAGTGACGGCTTCTCAGGTTGCCAGGGTGTTGGGGATGATGGCTCGGACGCATTCAGGCCTGACTGATGGCATTTCCTTACAAGTAAGCAGAACACAAGTAAATAAAAACAAACAAATATAATATATGATCTTGTAGGATTGTGCTGTTGAACTAATGGGATAAAGTATCAACATAATGTGGCTTCCTTTATACTGGCAGCTTGTCACTGTTCCCATTCAGGTATTCCTGTGTACTGATTCACTATCACAGCTTTATCATTCTATTGGTGTTTCCTCAACTGAGATTAATTTCATCATGTGCGGATGCTGATCTTCAATCATATGCCATGCAGCCAAGGTTTCTGCCAGAGTAGCAATATCACTGCATATTTGAAAGTCCTCTCTCGAGGATAACCTCAACCACACACAACCTTCAGTGCCTCAGCTTCCTGCTGTCTTTGATGTAAACAGTTTGTGACTGCATTTGATCTGGATGGATTTTTGCTTCATTCTAAAATTATCCGATCAAATGTAGCAGAAATCTTTTTCTCCATATGCATCATCTTTAGCAGTCTGGTAATCTACTAAACTGTTTTTTGAATTTTAGCCATCCCAGGAACCATTGCTGGGGTTTTAGACATCTGTTTGCCATCCAGGATTTTCCATCCAATGTAGTTGAATGGGTAGAAGGTTGTGAACTGTTTGAGAGCAAAATCGCTTTGCAATGAATTACCATGCTCCAAGTCTGCAAAACTAACTTTTTTCTATTCCCAGTACCTTGTTAATGACTTGAGTATGTATGCCCACTTCTAGAGCCACATTGATTTTAGCTGTCTTTCAAGTGTCTGAGTCCTGACCAGGCCCCGCTATGCACACATTTAGTCTTCTTGCACACCTCACTGCCACCCTCAGTGCATTCAGCACAATCAATTTTCAAATTAAAAGTACTTTTCCCATTCTCCAGGCAGTTTGGCCAACCTGATGAAAGGTCTTTGGTCTTCCTCCCCAACTTCATAGATTCTTCAGCAACAATTGTATGCGGAGGTCAGAATTTTCCCCTCCACCTGCTATAGTGCATTATCTATCTCCCAGTGTCTGTTCGTTTGATTTCCTTCACTTTCATAATCTGTTGTCTCTGGCACCTACTTAGGTAAACCATGATCTGAATAACAGAGTTACTTGTTCCAATTCCTAAAAATTGCTACCTGAAGAAGCAAAGTACCTTTATTGTTCTTCCATTCATGTCATTTACTGATTCCAAACCATAATTACAGTGAACTAATTTTACAGTCGCAAACTGTTTCCTGCTATCAGCAATGGTGACAAACCTTTTACCATCTGGTGTGAGGATTTTGTTAATCTGGGAAAAAATATAAATTGCATTAATGCCGTGGCTTTCACACTAGGAAATCCCAAAGCACTTCACAATTTGGAGACTTGCTGATTTGTAGGCCAACATGGCAGTTATTGGTGCAAAGTAAATGAGATAAATAACCAGTTAATTTGTTTACGATGGTGTGGGTTAAAAGATGTGTTGCCCAAGCTTTGCCATGCGAACTCCCAGCTCTTTGAATAGTGTATCAAGGGATATTTTGCATCTGTCTGACAAAACAGATGGGGCCTCACTTTAACATTGTTAGGCAGCACTGCAACACCCTCTCAGTAAATGTTCGTTTACATTATGCACACCGGGCGAGGGTGCTAAAGTGGAGACTGAACATTCAACCGTCTGAAGCTGAGGTGAGCGCTAAGCTGCCACATGGTCTAGGTGTAATACGTCACTGTTATGTGAGAAGTGTACTAACTGGAGTGACTGAGGAGATTGAATAGTTCAGTGCTTTTAAGTAGAGTGTGGAATTCTCAGAACGTGCCTAGACGTGATCAACTACTGACTGGTGATTTTAATGTCTGGTTGGGATAGTCTTCGACCCATTAAGAAAAGTATTGGCATGGAACGAGGCCAGTAAAGAAAATGGCAATGTACAGTGCCTGCTTGAAATCTGTAATAATTCAGTTCTATTAACAACCAGCAGAGAACAAAGAGCCATGTCTATCTCCTGGTCCCTTGCAGCTCACTCAAAACAACAAAATGAAGAAATCAGACTTGGCTTAGCCATTGGATTTTGGGGCCGGGAACAGGAAAGCTTATAATTCTGGTTTAATTTTGATTTTTAACTAATACTTTTTCTTGGCATACAGTCTATCTCTGCACCGAGTAGTGGAATCTGGAGCGATGGGAAGGATAAAAGTGACTCTGCACAGGCCCATACATGGAACGTAGAAATATTTATTGATGTCGTGAAAGAAGTGGTAAGTAAACAAGTTGAGTTTGAATGGAAGTTGCAACCACTGCTCTTGTGACTTTTTAAATAGGTTGTTGTCAAATGCAGTTTGAGGCAAAGCAAGACAAATTTTGACTTCAGTTCAAGTTTATGTACAGTAATGCAGTTATATACAGCAAGAGTGGTGATTTATTCTCACGGTTATAGAAAGATTTGCATGAAATTTGGGAAAGTAGATTTTATTTTGTAAGCCAAACAAAAATGGTTGTGTTGAGGTTTTTGAATCTCATTGCCTGTACTAACTTGGTTTAATTTGAGACCCTGCATTATGATGAACTGCTCCCAAGTACCAACACAGTGTTAGCGTCTCAAAATGGGGAAGGTACGGTGGCGCAGTGGTTATCACCGCTGCATCACGGTGCTTAGGACCCGGGTTCGATCCCGGCCCTGGGTCACTGTCCGTGTGGAGTTTGCACATTTGCTCTGTTTGTTAGGGTTTCACTCCCACAACCCAAAGATGTGCAGGCTAGGTGGATTGGCCATGCTAAATTGCCCCTTAATTGGGGGAAAAAAAGAATTGGGCACTCCAAATTTATTTTTTTTAAAGTTTCAATGCTGTGTATCATTTCACCTGTGTTATGACACCCTGGGTCAGTGCATGGTCAATTCCAGACCCACTTGACCCATAGGCGCAACATGGTTGAAATTGATTTTTATCTTAAAATACTCATGGTATTTTTTTGCCCAATAACTACAGCCACCGGGTTTATAATTTTAAACACCATTCAGTTTTTATTATTAACAGTCAATCTAACTAAATAGACAACAAATACAACTGGTTAACTCTTTCCCCTAGCCCGTAACTCGCCCCACTGTGTGTGTGCACGTGTGTCAGCTTGTAACGGTTTTCGCTGTGAACTTTGAGAAATAGAAGGCAACCGACATTCGCGAAAGAGACAGACAGCTTCTTTCAGGGTCTTGAAGCTTCTGCCTTCTGACAGTGGGCAGCAGAGCGGAGACAGCAGGGAGCAGAGAGAGAGCTGCTTCCACCTTGAGGATCCAGTGGCTACTCTTGGATTCTTTCTGAAAAACTCCACTTGACAGAAACCAACCGCTGTTGGTCACCAGGCAAAATACTGGCCAATCCATTGACCATCCAGCCAACCAATTGTACAAACCCCTTCAATCACTTGGGTGCCATAATGTCTGGATTCTTCTGCCCAAAATACAAACTTTATAACAATACTATTTGGACACTTTGAGTTCCTTACTCTGCTCGACTTAAAGATATGTTTCCATTAATGTTCCATGGAACAAAAACGATGAGGACAAATTTAGAAAAATAGGAACTAAGGGAATCAACAGGAAGGGCCCGTACACCTGGATGTCAAAAGAGCACAATATCATGCAACTGTATTCGACAGTTTTGTTGCAGCAATCTCAACAAGTATTGTTGTGTAATTCTACTTACCTAGGGGAACGGTAGTAAAGTGGTGATGTTACTGGACAAGTAATCCAGAGGCCTGGACTAATGCTCCAGTGACATCACAGCAGCTACAGGAATTTGGAATAAAATGCTGGTCTAATTAATAAAGGCAATGAAACTACTGGATTGTTGTTAAAAATCCATCTGGCTCACTAATGTCATTCAGGTAAGGGAATCTGACATCCTTACTTGGTCTGGACTTTGTGACTCTAGATCCATAACAATGTGGTTGATTCTTAACTGTCCTCTGAAATGGCTTGACAAGCTGTTCAGTTGCAGGCCAAGTGGGGCAGCACGGTAGCATTGTGGATAGCACAATCGCTTCACAGCTCCAGGGTCCCAGGTTCGATTCTGGCTTGGGTCACTGCCTGTGCGGAGTCTGCACATCCTCCCCGTGTGTGCGTGGGTTTCCTTCGGGTGCTCCGGTTTCCTCCCACAGTCCAAAGATGTGCGGGTTAGGTGGATTAGCCATGATAAATTGCCCTTAGTGTCCAAAATTGCCCTTAGTGTTGGGTGGGGTTACTGGGTTATGGGGATAGGGTGGAGTTGTTGACCTTGGGTAGGGTGCTCTTTCCAAGAGCCGGTGCAGACTCGATGGGCTGAATGGCCCCCTTCTGCACTGTAAATTCTATGAGGCCAGTTGTACCTTGCCAGTGACTCTTGCAGTTCAGTTGTACCTTGCCAGTGACCCTTGCATCCCAAGAACGAATAGAAACTCTGACCCGGTTTCCACGTTTTGGCCCAGTGACCACAAATAATGGAATCGCCAGTATGTTAGTAATTCCAACAAACCAAGAAGAGCAGGTTTGCTTGGGAAATGATTGTCCTTCTGAAAATATAATTTAAATATTTTTAATAGCATTATTTTAAAGCAGAAGACAATTTGGTGGCACGGTAGCACAGTGGTTAGCACTGTTGCTTCCCAGCGCCGGGGTCCCAGGTTCGAATCCCAGCTTGGGTCACTGTCTGTGCGGAGTCTGCATGTTCTCCCCGTGTTTGCGTGGGGTTCCTCTGGGTACTCCGGTTTCCTCCCACAAGTCCCGAAAGACATTCTGTTAGGTAATTTGGACATTCTGAATTCTCCCTCCGTGTACCCGAACAGGCGCCGGAATGTGGCGACTAGGGGATTTTCACAGTAACTTCATTGCAGTGTTAATGTATGCCTACTTGTGATAATAATAACGACTATGTTAAAGTGAAGCGTTGTTATACTGTCCAGCAACTAAGGTCAAACCAAAGAAAATTCCACTATTATTTTCCACTATTATTTTACTGCAAGGGGTTGCATGGAGCCAATATTCTCTATCCAGCCCAGTGTCATTGTAGGTTGTCATGGGAAATAATGTACTGAGCAGTTTTGCAGTTTTCAGATGTGCAATAACTATCTCAATACCACAACCGGTGTTTCTGCAATCGCATGCTAATTCTGTCCTGATGCAATTAAATGTTTATGGCATTAAAGGTGTATATAAATCACTAGCAGATTTTGGATAACTCCTACTTGATTCTAATCCAGGACTGGAATTCCATAATACTGTCATTCACTCTGTTGTGCTTTGCTCAGGAAATTTATTTGAACATGGTGAAACGTGCTACTCTGTTATCCAGTTGTACTCCGCATGCTAAAAATAGCCAGTTCTGTCAAATTTCACCAGACAGCAGCACACTTATGAAATCTAATCACTCTTCTGTGCAAGATTAAGTGAGTTCTGTTTAGACTGAATTGTTGAATACATAATAGCTTGTGATAGAAGGATTTGCAAAAAGTTATTTTTATCTTCACCTTTGTTTGCACACAGTTTTCACTCGAGCTGCTTAATGCCCTCGGGTGGTGCTCATGTGTAAAATTAAATTAAAATAACACATGTAACTCACTCCACATAGGGGAAGAAAAACTTGATTTGTATTTTGTATTATCTCAAATGTACTGAAATGCACTGATTTACTGTAAAGTATAGTTACTGCCCATGGGGTGAACATGGCAACCATTTATATGCAGCCAAGGTGTACAGTGAGGTGATGAGCATGTAATCTGTGAAAATCAGTCAATGGGAATCAGCAAACCAACTTTTGGTAAGGTTGTTGCTGGTAAAGAAGGACTGTGCTGACAGCTATGTTTGATGGTTGATATTACATCAGTTTGCAGCAACAGCGTTGAATTGTGTTGTTTCACTTAATAAATTGGCATAATTTAGATCTAGTGAAACACATTCTGATTGCTTGTTTTGACGACTCTTGAAATTCACACAAGCTCATCACAGTATCATCCTCTTTTGGGAAGTGTGGGGCAGCGATCAGGTGGCAACAACGGGGGAGAAATGCCAGCCATCTTTGCAGAGTAACATTGGAGCTTTGTGTCTTTATCTTCCCTCCATACAAGATGAGTTGGTTTGCACGGAAATGTAGATACCACAACTTGGGCAAGTATTGTTATGTTTGTGCCAGAGACACTTCGTGCAGTGCTGTCATTAGGCTCAATTAAACATATTGGGGGCAGCACGGTGGCCTAGTGGTTAGCACAACCGCCTCACGGCGCTGAGGTCCCAGGTTCGATCCCGGCTCTGGGTCACTGTCCGTGTGGAGTTTGCACATTCTCCCCGTGTCTGCATGGGTTTCACCCCCACAACCCAAAAATGTGCAGAGTAGGTGGATTGGCCACGCTAAATTGCCCCTTAATTGGAAAAAATAATTGGGTAATCTAAATTTATTTAAAAAAAATTAAACATATTGGTAGCATTACACTAACAACAACATTTCTTCAATCCATTGCACATGTAGTATGTGATAGACATCTTTATCCTTGATTCAATGCCCTAAATTGCTCCCACCTCTTGTTGACAGCTTCAATGGCCAAGTAATCAGGCTGATTCCCATTGTGAATGGAATGAGTAATAAGGAACTGGCTATAATCTGCCACACGTAGGCTTACATTAACACTGCAATGAAGTTACTGTAAAAATCCCCTAGTCGCCACACTCAGGCCCCTGTTCAGCTACACAGAGGGAGAACTCAGCATGTCCAATTCACCTAACAAGCACGTCTTTTGGGACTTGTGGGAGTAAACTGGAGCAACTGGAGGAAACCCACGCAGTTACAGGGAAAACGTGCAAACTCCACACCGTGACCCAAGCCGGGAATCGAATCCAGGTCCCTGGCACTGTGAAGCAACAGCGCTAACCATTGTGCTGCCCGTATTTATTTATTAATTCATTCCTTGGATACAGGCATTTCTGACCGTGCTTGTTAGGTTAAGGACTTTTCCACCTCTAAAAGAGGCATCTGACATCAAATACTGGAGCAATGTTGAAAACGCAATGTGGTATGGTACGCCTAGGTGTGTTATTCAGGTTATAGCAGGACTGAGTGACATGGGCACAGTGGTTAGCACTGCCGCCTCATAGCGCCAGGAACCCGGGTTCGATTCCGACCTTGGATGACTGTGTGGAGTTTACACATTCGCCCGGTGTCTGCGTGGATTTCCTCCAGGTGCTCCGGCTTCCTCCCACAGTCCAAAAATGTGCAGATTAGGTGGCTTGGCCGTGCTAAATTACCCCTTGGTGTCCAAAGATTGCAGGTAAGGTGGGATTACGGGAATGGGGTGGAGAGAGGGGGCCGGGGTAGGGTGTTCTTTGAGGGTGGGCACAGATTCAATAGGCCAAATGGCCGCCTTCTGCACTGTATGGATTCTATGAGGAGAGTTCCAATTCAGGATTATTAAGTAGAAGCTTATTTTATAGCAGTGTGTGATGTGTGGTTGGAGCAGGTGGCTAGGAAGTACTGTTGAGGCAAAACACTTAAGTTCATTTAGAAGTGGCTACATGGTGTAGTGAGAAGATAGTGGAAGTGACATTTTTGATAAATGGAGAAAGGTGCCCATATCAACTTCCCACAAACAGCAGTGTGGTACACAAGCAGATAATCTGCTTTTGTGATGCATATTACAGGATAATTATTGGCCAGGATACTGGGGACTGCTCTTGCATGTAATGCAATGGAATGTTTTACATTCACCTGAGTAAAAAGGGCACCAGCGTAACGTCACAAAAGATGGCATCTCTCTCTGCTAGAGCAACACTCACTCAGTACTGCCCTGAGTGTCAGCCTGATTTCTGTGTTCAAATGCTGGAGTGAGACTTGAAGGCACAACCTAGGGAAGAGTGCCACAGCTGATATGTAGGTTGACCATGTAAGCTCTGTACTCAAAAAATAAAATGTTCACACTTCAATGACCTGACGTTGAATTAGAAGATGCAATGGTGAAATCTAAAGAAACAAAACATTCTCCCTGGCCAAAATTAGAATGGGAACGATTACATGATAGGAATTTCAAATCTGTGCTTGCTGACCTGGGAACTCATTCTTAAATTTGTGATATTTTTGACGTCGTCTTGCTTGCTGTTGGTTTTAAAATTTGAAACCATATTCTTGTCCCTGGAATTTCAGCATGCGTGGATAATGTGTGGATTAAGAGAACTGTAAATTGATAGGGTGAATTATATAAATGTGCGTGGATTTGGTGCAGCTGTCTGTTTTATCATGTCTCTCTGTGAATAGATGCCAGATGGTGACTTACAGCTGTTCTAATTACTTTGGTATTTTGTGTCATGTCTATTGTGCAATCTTTAAATGGGCTAGTTTTAGCATTCAAGTCTCAATATAGGAATTGATTGCTTTTTTTTCTCCGCACCAAGCTTAGACTGTGGGCATCTTTCTAAAGCAGTTCAAGTAACTTGGCACAGATTTTCTGCGGTAAGAGTTTCTTGTTTTCCAGTTCTTAGTATTGGAAAATGGGAAATTAAATGAGAACTTTTAAATGTCCCGATGACCCAGTCGTAACTAGGAAGTGCAAAATTCCGCTCCTTGTTTTTTTCTTTTAAAAAAAAAAATTTATTACCCAATTCAGTTTTTCCAATTGACGGGCAATTTAGCATGGCCAATCCACCTACCCTGCACATCTTTGGGTTGTGGGGGTGAAACCGACGCAGACACGGGAAGAATGTGCAAACTCCACACGGACAGTGACCCAGGGCTGAGATTTTAACCCGTGTCCTCAGTGCCGCAGGCAGCAATGCTAACCACTGCTGCCCCATTCCGCTCCTTGTTTATGGTGAGTTTGACATAATCCCAAATGTCAGATTCCAAATACAAGCTGGCGATACTCTGCTTTACCTCACAGCCATTTCTCGTGATCCCTCCATTGTCTCGATCTGTTGCAATGTTTGTCCAACTCCCTGTATTACATAAGCAGAAATTTCCTGTGATTAAATATTGGGAAGATTGAAGCCACTGGCTTTGGTTGTCACTGCAGACTCTGTCCCACAGCCACTGACCCCAGTCCCCTCCCTGAGGCTGAACCTTACTATTATAGTAGCCTTTTAAACTCCAAACTAAATTTTTGATTCCATATCTTCTCCATCACCAAGAGCGCACTGCCTCCATAACATTGCCTGTTTTCATAGAATCCCGACAGAATCCATATAATGCAGAATGAGGCCATTTGGCCCATGAAGTCTGCACCGACCCTTCGAATGAGCACTCAACCCATTTACACTCCCCTGCCCACCCCACCCTATCCGTGTAACCCCGAACCTGAACGATAAGCGTCAATTTAGCATGGCCAATCCACCTAACCTGCGCATCTTTGGACTGTGGAAGGAAACCGGAGCACCTGGAGGAAATTCGCGCAGATGCGGGGAGAACATACAAACTCCACACTGAGGGGCTGGTTTAGCTCACCGGGCTAAATCGCTGGCTTTTAAAGCAGGCCAGCAGCACGGTTCGATTCCTGTACCAGCCTCCCCGAACAGGCGCCGGAATGTGGCGACTAAGGGCTTTTCACAGTAACTTCATTTGAAGCCTACTTGTGACAATAAGCAATTTACATTTACAGAGACCGGGATTGAACCTGGGATCCTGGCGCTGTGAGGCAGCAGTGCTATCCACTGTGCCGCCATGTTAAAGCCAAATGCTGGCCATATCCTAACTTGCACTTGGTCACCAGTCACCCTATAGTTGCTGACCTCCAGTGGCCTGGTCTGGCAGCAATGAAATTTTATAATTTTCATTCTTGGTTCCAATCCTTGCATGGCCTCTCTGCTCTCTTAACGTCTTCCACCTCTACAGCCCGCTTTGATCTCTTCTCCCAATTCTGCCTTCATCCAATGCCCAGTTTCCTTTGCTCCACTGGTGGTTGTGTCTCCAACTGCTGAGGCCTGGGGCACTGATTTCCCTTCCTAAACTGTTCTACTCATCCCCTTCTTCTCTGATGTTACTCAAAGCCTTTGGGTGCCTTCTCTAATACCTGTTTGAGGTTCAATGTCAAATTTTGTCTGGCAATACTTTTATGAAGCAGCATGTAGCATTTTACTATGTTATAGACTCTATATAGATACAAATTGTATTGAGTTAGCTGATCCCGAGGGTCATGATTCTGTTGCTCATTATTCTTGAGTTATGGAGGACAAAAGCCACAGTGCGTCCATTTGGTTCAGTAATCCTTGCTGGAAAATGCATGTGTTTGGTGAAGGCTTGATTTGTTTCAGTTGTAATGATGCACCATTAAATGGACAACTTCCGAGCTTGTGGAACCATACCTTACTAAGAGACAACACTTTGAACACTAGGTGGTAAATTGCCTTTTTGGATGAGTATAGATTAAGAGGTTACTTATATAATAGTTTCATTGTGAACAAAGCAAATAAATTAGCAGTGTTGCAGAGAGCCTCGTCTCTTGTTCATTCTGTTTACAAATTAAGTGAAACTTTCAAAATAGAGAAGGAACCTTTTTTTTATTCGTTCATGGGATGTGGGTGTCACAGGCTGTCAGCATTTATTGCCCTTCAGGTAAGAGTCAACTACATTGCTGTGGGTCTGGAGTCACCTGTAGGCCAGACCAGGTAAGGACGGCAGATTTCCTTCCCCAAAGGACATCAGTGAACCAGATGTTTTTCCCCGACAATCGACAATGGTTTCACGGTCATCATTAGACTTTTTAATTCCACATATTTTGAGTTTAAATTCCATCACCTGCCGTGGTGGGATTCTAACCCGTGTCCCTTGATCATTATCCTGTATCTCTGGATTACTAGTCCAGCAACAATACCACTGTACCACCACCTTCCTGAGTGGTAATGTAATTGCTCAGTGGAGACGGAACATAACCTGTAGTTTGTAAACGAACCATAAATGCCAACAGTGCCATTAACAAACTGATACTGAGCACACATTGCAGGAGCTTCAGGTTTTCCTGCCTGTCTCCAGCATCCCCATCCAGACAATGGTTGAACATGATGCTGAGAAGACAAGAGCTGTGTAAATATGGATATCTGCAAAGCTATTAGAAGCTTTAAAGAGAAAGCACGTGCTTGCGATGACCCAGCACTTTAAGTACCAGCTGTAGCTTTGGTTGAAGGCAGGTAGAGTTCTTTTGTACAGTAGGTCTTAGTAAAAATGTGTGAAATGTCTGCTATGGTGCCAGTCTGAGCCTGCACCCTTCTACCTGCTACTTTAATGTACCACGATCAATCAGTTTGACTTTGTTCCTGGCTGAATTTAGCATTTTTATTAAAGAGAGGCCAATGCCTGAGACCTTTAGCACTGTTAACCAGTTGACGTAGTTTAAATCTCTGGATTTCTTACAATGCAAGCTGATGGAAGTGCACCACCTGGTGGCCCATTGAAAGAGCTGCATTGAGATCTATAGTCCTTGTCAAAGGAAGCAAAGCACCCTGCTCAGGTCATTTATGCTGACCAGAAGCTAATTGACCATCCTAAAAAATTTGGTGGGAAGTTAAGACCCTGCCACAGCCCATTGTGAAACTGAAATAGTCTAAATATAGGTTACAACGTCTGAAATATAATTTAAACTTTTTTAACTCTTATACATTTTTTTTGGTAGTCTGTTAGTTTTCAAAGTGCTAATAATTTTGCTCCTTTAAGTACACATTCCAGGACAAAATTTATCAGTGTAGAAGGAGGCCATGAGGCCCATCGAGTCTGCACCGAGCCTCTGAAAGGATACCCTACCTAAGCCCACTCCACCCTCACTATTCCAGCAACTGAGCAATTTTAGCATGGCCAATCCACCTAAGTGCTCAAGCTTTGGATTGTGGAAGGAAACTGGAGCCCCCAGAGGAAACAGACACTGGCAGAATGTACAAACTCCACACAGTCACCCAAGGCTGGAATCGAACCAGAGTCCCTGATGCTGTGTGGTGGCAGTGATGGCCACTGTGCTGCTTTTTAGTCACCGTATAACGTTTTGTGAAAATGGAGAAACACCTCTGACACAGCCTATTGTTAAAAGTATTTTTATTCATATTTTTCAAATTGTATAGATAAACAATAACACAAATAAAACAATAAATAAACCCCCGAAGCTCGTGCCCCCCCCCCCCCCCCCCTCCAAAACAATGAACGGTGAACTCAAGAAAGCACAGAACAAACCATTGCCGGTGGAACCCCTAAATTGCCCCCTTCATGATGTACTTAACTTCCGAGATATAGATCCCCCAACTGTACTGAGGAACTGGATAGAGAACCTGACCTTCACCCCAGCAGCACCTGCCTTCGAACAATCAGTGAGGCGAAGGCCAGGACATCTGCCCCCACCCCAGTCTGCAGCTTTGGCAGGTACGACACCCCAAACATGGCCCCCGAGGAACACTGCTTCTGTTCAATTTGTAGAATCGCTGACATGGTGCTAAAGGAGGAGACCCAGACCCCCCACAAACTTAGGACATGACCAGAACATGGTCACACTCATCCTTTACACCAGCAAATAACCTGCTCATCCTGGATTTAGTCAAATGCACCTCCCTCAACTGTATCAAACCTAAACTTGCACATGATGTTGCATTCATCCTATGCAGAGTCTTGCACATATCCGATCCACCCATCTCCGACCCCAACTCCTCCCACATAACCTTCACCTCCTCCTCGACGCTGCCTCTTCCACCAAAATTCTGCCATAAATCCCTGACATGCTCCCTCCTACATCCTTATCAGCGACAAAACCCTCTCCAAGGAGGTACCACAGGGAATGTTGATAAGACCTTTTTTGAGAAGTTGTGAACCTGTAGGTAACGAAAAACATCCGCCTCTGAAAGCCCAAATTTTTCTGACAACACGTTGATGCTCGCAAACCATCCCTCTAAAAACAAGTCCCTCCAACCTCTTCTCCTCCCTTACCCTAAACCTAGCATGCAACCTCGCTGGCACAAACAAATAGTTCTCGCAGATCGGCACCAATGATACCGCCGCCAATTTAAAGTGCTGCCGAAATTATCTCCATATCTTCCACGTGGCAATCGCCACCGCATTCGCTGAATATTTCCCCAGACAAAAGAGCAGTGGGGCAATCACTAACGGCCTTGACTCCAATTCCATCCACACCCACACCGCCCCCGAATCCTCACCACCCCCAGGACCATCTCCACATTCACCAACCAACAGTAATATGAGGCTCTACAACCCAAGCCCCCTGACTGCCGGCTCCTCTGTAGGATCATCTTTCTATATCCTAGCTCCCCCCTGCCCCAAACTGGCAAACACTGGAACAAAGAAAGATTGCAGCAAAACATTTGTTTTCACCAACTGAATTCTGTCTGCCAAGGACAGAGGGAGGCTATCCCATCTCTTGGGTCCGCCTTAATGCTGCTCACCAAACTCGTGATGTTCAACTTCCGAAGCTGGATCCAATCCCGGGCTACCTGCATCCCCAGGTACCTAAAACGGTAAGCTGTTAAACGGAAAGGTAACACCTCGGATTGGCTCCCCCGCCCCGTTGGAGTGACCGGAAAACACTCCCTTTTCTCCCAATTCAATTTATACCCCGAAAAAGCCCAAAACGCTTCAGCAGAATTGCGTGCACAGGCACAGTATTAATACCTTATCCCGAACCATTCCAACATTGCAAACATATGCCCTCATTCCACCCTATCAAAAGCCTTCTTGGCATCCAACACCACAACCTCTTCTATGAAGTCTGTGGGGGAGAAACAATGTTTAAACGCCACCTCTCATTCAACGACGACATCTGCCGCCGTTCACAAACTCCGTCTGATCTTCTCCAATAACCTGAGGGAGACACTCTTCCCGTCTCAGTGCTGATACCATGCCCAAAATCTTGACATTCCACATTTAATAAAGAAATCGGCCGGTGTCCACTGGGTCCTTATCCTTCCTTAGCAGAAGCGAGATGGACGCTTGCACTATTGTCTCTGGAAGAGATCCTGACGCTACTGAATCTTCAAACATCTCTACCAATAACGGTAGCAGTCAGCGCGCAAATATTTTATAAAATTCTACCGGGAACCCATCCAGCCCCGGCGCCTTGCCCGTATGCATGCACTCAATTGCTGTTCAGACCTCATCAACCCCCAATGAAAGCCTGCTATTAATATGATGGGATTTGTGATGCCTTCTATTGGTGTCTCATGATTAGTCGGGAAAGCAACGCAAGATTTTATTGTAATAACTTAAGGTACACTTTGTACGCACACTGTCTTTGAACTTCAAAATTTTCATTCTTTGCCTTTCAGGCAAAGTATCTCCCGAAAGAGAAACTTATTTATGACTGGAGCTTCTCTGAAGTGGGACTCATTGTCTCTTCTGGGACTCTTCTGGACAGCAGGGTAGCATGGTGGTTAGCATAAATGCTTCACAGCTCCAGGGTCCCAGGTTCGATTCCCGGCTGGGTCACTGTCTGTGTGGAGTCTGCACGTCCTCCCACTGTGTGCGTGGGTTTCCTCCGGGTGCTCCGGTTTCCTCCCACAGTCCAAAGATGTGCGGGTTAGGTGGATTGGCCATGCTAAATTGCCCGTAGTGTCCTAATAAAAGTAAGGTTAAGGGGGAGGTTGTTGGGTTACGGGTATAGGGTGGATACATGGGTTTGAGTAGGGTGACCATGGCTCGGCACAACATTGAGGGCCGAAGGGCCTGTTCTGTGCTGTACTGTTCTATGTTCTATTGTCAGCTTTGACTTCACTGCAAATCTATTTGTACACAGGATAGGGATAATATAAACATTACTGTTTGTCTTGGCTTTGGTTGCTAGTTTAATGCTCTTTTTATCCCATTACTTCAAAATGCCTTCCAAAAACACCATTGACTTTAAATAATTTATGGCTCGCAATAATTGGGGGGCTTATAATATAAGTGAACCCATCCATTGCAGACAGCATGTGGCAACGGCAATATTGGGTGGCACGTGAGGTTTTCCTGGAGTAAGCTTGTATAACTTGTGTTGACTGACAGCGCAGCCTAATTGCTTGCAGGAAATGATTCATGCCAGCTTATCCTGAAACTATTGTATGAATGGAGGCAAAAATGAACATTGGAAATCTGTACTAGAAAAATTCTCAACAGTTGGTTGAGAATCTAAAATTGAGTGGGCCAGTTAGAATATCATTTGAAAATTCCCTGCAAACCCATCTGGATAGCTACACAATCATTAATGGCCTCAACACAATATTAAATTTAAATTGCTTGACATTGAGTCTGAAAGTTCCAAGTCCTTTAGGTTGTTTGAAGCTTTTCAGTGAGGTGCTTTAGGAAACTAAATAATTAGAAT
The DNA here is from genome assembly GCF_902713615.1 of Scyliorhinus canicula. Lineage (NCBI taxonomy): Eukaryota > Metazoa > Chordata > Chondrichthyes > Carcharhiniformes > Scyliorhinidae > Scyliorhinus > Scyliorhinus canicula. The sequence goes on along the minus strand of NC_052154.1, from coordinate 88,102,715 downwards.
TGTGAATTATTCATGCTATGTTAATAAATGTGGAGAATTGTTTTTTTTATATGCTGGCTCCAGAGTCATGGAAGAAGGCATTTTGAACTCCTTCCCTGTCACCAATGGAGTTACATTCTCACTTCCACCTTGTTTAGAACCAGCGTACGGTGTGAATTTGTATAGCCAGCCACCCCAGAGCGCTTTAGAGTTAATGAAATACTCTAGAAGTACAGTCACTGTTGTAATAAGAAACCGTATAGAGGAGAGGATGTTTGCTTCAGGATGAATGGAAAAGATGCAACCAACATAACTAGCAGTCTACGGCCAAGACCTTTGAAGAACCTATATAAGAATCATAGAATTGCTACAATGTGAAGGTGATCATTCGGCGCATCGGGTCTGCACTGACACTCTGAAAGAGCACCCTACCTCGGCCCACTACCCTGTCCAATGCCCGTAAACCCCATCTAAGTTGCACACAATCGCACATGCCACACAATATTACCGTTGGCACATGATGTTTGCAATGGATGGGTTCACATGCATTATATGCCCTCCTAATCGATGAGCACACCAGCGGGCTTCCCATTCCCCCGCCCTCAATTCCCTCTCCCTGCTTTCTCCCTCTATTCCCCTCCCAGCTTTATCCCTCTATATTCCCCCTCGCGCGCTCCCTCTATTCCCCCTCGCGCACTCCCTCTATTCCCCCTCGCGCTCTCCCTCTATTCCCCCTCGCGCTCTCCCTCTATTCCCCCTCGCGCTCTCACTCTATTCCCCCTCGCGCTCTCACTCTATTCCCCCTCGCGCTCTCACTCTATTCCCCCTCGCGCTCTCCCTCTATTCCCCCTCGCGCTCTCCCTCTATTCCCCCTCGCGCTCTCCCTCTATTCCCCCTCGCCCTCTTTACCCGCCCCCCTCGCCCTCTTTACCCGCCCCTCTCGCCCTCTTTACCCGCCCCTCTCGCCCTCTTTACCCGCCCCTCTCGCCCTCTTTACCCGCCCCTCTCGCCCTCTTTACCCGCCCCTCTCGCCCTCTTTACCCCGCCCCTCTCCCCCTCTTTACCCGCCCCTCTCGCCCTCTTTACCCGCCCCTCTCGCCCTCTTTACCCGCCCCTCTCGCCCTCTTTACCCGCCCCTCTCCCCCTCTTTACCCGCCCCTCTCCCCCTCTTTACCCGCCCCTCTCCCCCTCTTTACCCGCCCCTCTCCCCCTCTTTACCCGCCCCTCTCCCCCTCTTTACCCGCCCTCTCCCCCTCTTTACCCGCCCCTCTCCCCCTCTTTACCCGCCCCTCTCCCCCTCTTTACCCGCCCCTCTCCCCCTCTTTACCCCGCCCCTCTCCCCCTCTTTACCCGCCCCTCTCCCCCTCTTTACCCGCCCCTCTCCCCCTCTTTACCCGCCCCTCTCCCCCTCTTTACCCGCCCCTCTCCCCCTCTTTACCCGCCCCTCTCCCCCTCTTTACCCGCCCCTCTCCCCCTCTTTACCCGCCCCTCTCCCCCTCTTTACCCGCCCCCCTCCCCCTCTTTACCCGCCCCCCTCCCCCTCTTTACCCGCCCCCCTCCCCCTCTTTACCCGCCCCCCTCCCCCTCTTTACCCGCCCCCCTCCCCCTCTTTACCCGCCCCCCTCCCCCTCTTTACCCGCCCCCCTCCCCCTCTTTACCCGCCCCCCCTCCCCCTCTTTACCCGCCCCCCTCCCCCTCTTTACCCGCCCCCCTCCCCCTCTTTACCCGCCCCCCTCCCCCTCTTTACCCGCCCCTCTCCCCCTCTTTACCCGCCCCTCTCCCCCTCTTTACCCGCCCCTCTCCCCTCTTTACCCGCCCCTCTCCCCCTCTTTACCCGCCCCTCTCCCCCTCTTTACCCGCCCCTCTCCCCTCTTACCCGCCCCTCTCCCCCTCTTTACCCGCCCCTCTCCCCCTCTTTACCCGCCCCTCTCCCCCTCTTTACCCGCCCTCTCCCCCTCTTTACCCGCCCCTCTCCCCCTCTTTACCCCCCCTCTCCCCCTCTTTACCCGCCCCTCTCCCCCTCTTTACCCGCCCCTCTCCCCCTCTTTACCCGCCCCTCTCCCCCTCTTTACCCGCCCCTCTCCCCCTCTTTACCCGCCCCTCTCCCCCTCTTTACCCCGCCCCTCTCCCCCTCTTTACCCGCCCCTCTCCCCCTCTTTACCCGCCCCTCTCCCCCTCTTTACCCGCCCCTCTCCCCCTCTTTACCCGCCCCTCTCCCCCCTCTTTACCCCCCCCCCCCCCCCTCTTTACCCGCCCCTCTCCCCCTCTTTACCCGCCCCTCTCCCCCTCTTTACCCGCCCCTCTCCCCCTCTTTACCCGCCCCTCTCGCCCTCTTTACCCGCATGTTCTTGCAATCTCTATTCTCCCATCTCTTCTGTATCCTCCAACACCCCAATGTCTGAGATATGGTGCTCATCTAATTCTGGCCTCTTGATCGAATGCGTGCCTTCAGTTGCCTTGGCTGTAAGCTCTGCAGTTTCTTCCCCACACCTCCTCACCTCTCAACCTTGCTTTCCTCCAACAATACACTCTATAAAACATCTCCATCCCACAAAGCCTAAAGAACCCCTGTACTGATCCTCTCGGGGCAAAAATTTCACCCTCTCCAATTTAATGAACCCCGCCTCACACTTGGGGGCCTCGCATCCTTCCATTGGAGCAAGATCCTTCGCCGGGCTACTAGGGACGCAAAGGCCAGACCTCCTGCACTTCCGGCTCCACTGCAACCCCAAAAATTGCGAGTCCCCAGCCTGGCACGACCCTGGATCCCACCACCCTCGACACCGTCCTTGCTACCCCCTTCCAAAACTCCCCCAACGCTGGGCACGCCCAAAACATATGGGCGTGGTTTGCTGGGCACCCCGAGCACACCTGTCCTCGCCCCCGAAAAACCTACTCATCCTCGACCCAGTCATTGGGCCCTATGCAGCACCTTGAACTGTATGAGGCTAAGCCTCGCACAGGAAGAGGAGGAATTCACTCTCTCCAGGGCATCCTCCCACGTCCCCTCCTCAATCTCCTCACCCAGCTCCTCTTCCCATTTACCCTTCAGTTCCTCCACCGAGGCCTCGTCTACCTCCTGCATTACCCGGTATATGTCCGAAATCCTCCCTGTCCCGTACCCCACGTGGGGGCAACAAGGGGAACCCCTCCATCTGCCGCCTGGCAAACGCCCTAACCTGCATGTACCGAAACATATTCCCGGGGGGAGCCCAAACTTCCCCTCTAACTCCCCCAAGCTCGCGAACCTCCTATTTATTATGTTAAAGGCACTGTATGAATCAAATTTGATTCCATTGAAGTAGATTATGGGCTAATGAGGACCATATTTAACCCAGAGCAGATTAGTTGCTTTCAGTGCTGTTCCACTTTAGTCTTGAGCTGCACATCTTGCTCTTAATTTAAATTGAAATGAGTAAATCTTGGCAGCATCCAGTTAATGGAGCAGAGGAAAGTAATAGTCTTTTGGTGCTACCTTTGATGCTGGAGAACCTAAATGGCTTTCCTTCAGAAGCGCATTTGTAGTCTTTCAATTCTACTTGGAATTAGGTATGCTGTCCCTTACATTGGGGAAGATGTACTTAACCACACTGTTTGTCAATAAAACCAGGACATTTGTTTTGTTTTCAGAATCCAAACCTGAATTTTAAGGAAGTGACTTATGAACTGGATCACCCAGGATTCCTCCTTCGTGACAGCAAAGGTCTGCAAATAGCAGTGTATGGAATCCAAAAAGGGATGGGAATTGAAGTATTTCCTGTTGATCTCCTCTACAGGCCTTGGAAGCATGCAGAAGGACAGGTAAAATTACAACTGTAGTAGGTGGAATTCAGTGGTGAACATTGGCCCACTTCGGCTTTTGCCTGAATTCTCAGCCAGGTGGTGAGCTCTGTGATCCAATGTTACGTGCAAGATTTTTAAATTCTTGATGAGAATGGCACAAATGTGGGAACATGTGACCAAGACAGTAATTTCTGCCGCCTTTGTTATGAAGGGGAGAAAGTGAGGAGAAACGACCTTTTTGTTCATAAATATGGTGCTGAGGTTGTAGCATGGATGTGCATATCTGCAGACATCACCTTATTGGAATGGTCAATTGTTATTTTTTAAATTCTTCTAGCACTTTGAGTCATTCGTATAATCTCCTATAACACTGCTACAAGGCAGGAGTTCATTAACTGCTCAGTCTTCTGTTTTGCCTTGTGATCCTTTTGTTTCAGTTGTATAACTAATCTGAGCAGACTCCATCCGTCATAATGGAATATCAATTGCATAGTAGGAGTTTGTTTTGTTGCAGAGTACATACACAGCAAAGAAATAAGCAATGCCTATACCAGCTTTTAAGCTCCCAATGGTCTTCTGTGATTATCTAGCTCCCCTTATTTGCCTTTGTGCTATTTGAATCAACTACTACTTGTGGTATTATGTTCCACATTCTCACCACTTGGGGTAAAAAAAAGTCTTCTTTGGGGTGGAATTGTTTATTGTCAGGTATACCAAGGTACAGTGGAAAGTATTTTTCTGCGTGCAGCTCAAACGATCATTTGGCAATTGCTCTCTCTCCTCAATTCTTGCTGTGCACACACTTGGCTAAGGATTTAAACCTGTAAGGAACAATCTTTAAGTTAATCTCTTTGTCTTTTTCTTGAGATTTGTTGTGTTGAATTTGGATAGGGAAATGTGTTTAGTTCATCGGGGCACATGAATCAGGCAGATCTTTATGAAAACTGAAACATGCTTGTGAACTTGTAATTGGGATGGATCAGAAATGACAAGATTCTGTTTGGCTGGTGGGCACGCAGTGGAAGTTGGTGGTGAGCCTAAATACTAAATCTGATTTATGGTCTGCTATATATTCATTTATTAGTGTCAAGTTCAGATTTAAATGTAATTCTGGTATTTAAGGTGTTTTCTGACTGTTTCAAAGCTCTGCTTAAAAACATTTTAAAGATGGAAAAATGCTTATTTTCGAAAATCCATGGGTGTTTTAATTTCCAGCCCAGCAGTTCATTCTATACAATTCTGACCAGAGGCGAGTTGATTCGTTCCTATTTAAATTTGTGCTGTTGATCCACAGAAGAGCAATTTAATTTGCTCACTGATCGTTTGTAGTAGCTGAGCCATCAGGGCAGGAGGAAAGAATATTGGAGGGATTTTTAAAAAAAAGTAGTGTTAACATTCTGCAGTGAGAACTTCAAAAGGGTCATGTTAGTCTCAAAAATGAAAAAAGCAAATATTTGTTTTCATGCTGTCCAATTATTCGATACTTCATTTTTGCTAAAAAAAAATTTGAACAGGTATTTGAAAATAACTGGGAAATTAGAATTATTTCACTTCGTTCAGAGGATTTGGAAATCATAAACCTTTACAGAATGAGTACCAATCTCAATTTGTCTGGGTGAAGAAGTAGCTTTTGTACTTTCTCACCACCCAGGTGTTTTCTTTTATTGTGCTCTCAATGGTGCTGCACAAAGTTTAAATTTTTCCTCAAGAGGGTGAGCCATCATCCTTCTGTGGCAGGTCGCATATGGCAGGGGGTGATGTGCTCTTAAATGCTTGATTGAAGTGCAAGCATTGGTATGCTTTTCAGGGTTACTCACTGCCAAATTCTAATGATAAGTTTTTGTATTGAGAGGGAAGATCTGTAGTGGAGGACAACCAAGGTTGAAAAGGGTAGAAAGTGTTATGTTGGGAATTTATGTTTAGAAGTAATGTTTAGATGTTTTAAGTTCAGGGAGAGGCTGAGGTGATGGTAGAAACCATTAGGCAATGTGCATGTTATGTACGAAAGTACAGCTATCAAAACCTTATTGGTTCATGCATTGTAACATTGGTTCATGCATTGTTCACAGTAACTTCATTGCAGTGTTAATAAAGATTGTTTTTATTTGTTAAAGCTTTGTTTAAAAACTTTGAGCTTCTTTTGGTAGGAACATCCTTGGAAATGCTAACCTGGTCTGATTTTGTTTCCAGCTCTCCTTTATTCAACATTCATTAATGAACCCAGATATCTTCTGTTTTGCTGACTACCCTTGTCATACTGTGGTGACCGATATCTTGAAAGCCCCTCCAGAGGATGATAACCGAGAAATTGCTACATGGTATGTATGTACTTCTGGAAGTTGTGAATCCAGAAAAAAGACGCTGCTCAGGACTACAAAAGTGTTATTACTTGTTATGCAAGTGGGAGATCATTTGAAACGGACAAATGTAAGCTAGAGGTGGTGTGTTCACTAAAATTGTGGCCTGCAACAATTTGGAGCAGACGTGATGTTGCACCAAATTGATTGCATGGTTTTATTTAGTATTGATACTTCCCTGCTAACACTGGTGAGTTCGGAAAAGGAAATTGGTGAATTTAAGTTGCAATATGTCCCTTTGCTGTTTGATCCACGGTGCTTTAGTTTAATTGAGGAAAATATTGGATCTATTTTTACCTTTTCAACTGCCTATTTGTCATGACTCAAAATAGCTTTGTTTCAAATTTAAAAAAAATCAATTCTTTGTCGTTGAATATGAAAACAAGGAAGTGATACAAAATTTGTCTACGGTATTTCTGAGGCAATTCGGTGTATTGCTTGCCGTTGTGGATACCTGGTTACTGAAAGGATTTTCGAGCACTAGTGAAAGGATACAGGGCCTTTTGTTAGAGATTTTGGTTACAACGAAAAACTTTAGTTTTTTGCTCTGGCACAGGGAGTATTAAGGGGGAATGTTATGGAAATATTCAAATGAGAGCTTTTGAGGAGATAAATACGAAACAATTGTTTGCAGGTGGGGATAGAGGTAGAATAATGACCAGAAGAATGGAAATTTGATTTATTTTTTGATGGGGGCAAAAGTAATGAGAATATGGAATGTTTTACTATGAGTGCCAATTGAGACCGAATTTATAAAGGAATTTGGAAAAGATTTGGCAAGGAAGATATATTTTAAAAGGTGTTGGAAAGGACAAGGGAATGGCCTTATAGACAGCTTCCGTTGAAGAGCTGGTATCTGCACAGGAGCAATGCTGTAGGTTTTGTAATTTTTATCGTGCTGCTGAGAACAATTGGGGCCACATGACTGCCTGGGGATACCCATTCATTATTCAGTTACAATAATTTTTTGAAGCTGATTCTGGAATATAGTGTGTTCATAGGCTGCTCCTCAGTGAGTTTGCTCTGGGAGAATGCTGCACTTAAGCTCCAAAGGTCTTAAGTGGTGTTCAAATAAGATATTTAGACAGGTTGTTCAAAGGGAGGCGAACCAAAAGGCTTTGAGCCCAGGAATTGAGATTTTATAGTTGTTGCTGATGATCTTGGGTTTCTGTGGGCTGCACGGAAGCACAGTAGTTAGTACTGTTGCTTCACAGGACTAGAGACCCAGGTTCGATTCCCGGCTTGGGTCACTGTCTGTGCAGAGTGCACGCTCTCCCCGTGCCAGTGTGGGTTTCTTCTGGGCGCTGTGGCTTTCTCTCAAGTCCCGAACCATGTGCTTGTTAGGTGAATTGAACATTGAATTCTCCCTTGGTGAAGTATGGCGCAGTGGTTAGCACTGCTGCCGCACGGCGCCAAGGTCCCAGGTTCAATCCTGGCTCTGACTCACTGTCTGTGTGGAGTTTGCACATTCTCACCGTATTTGCGTGGGTTTTATCCCTACAACCCAAAGATGTATAGGGTAGGTGGATTGCCCCTTAATTGGAATAAAATGAATTGGGTACTCTTTAAAAATAAATAAATACATAAAGAAATAAATTTTGAAAAAGAATTCTCCCTCAGTGCACCCGAACAGGCGCCGGAGTGTGGCGACTAGGGGATTTTCACAGTAACTTCATTGCAGTGTTAATATAAACCTACTGTGACATTATCATAGATTATCATAGAATTTACAGTGCAGAAGGAGGCCATTCGGCCCATCGAGTCTGCACCGGCTCTTGGCAAGAGTACCCTACCCAAGGTCAACACCTCCACCCTATCCCCATAACCCAGTAACCCAACCCAACACTAAGGGCAATTTTGGACACTAAGGGCAATTTATCATGGCCAATCCACCTAACCTGCACATCTTTGGACTGTGGGAGGAAACCGGAGCACCTGGAGGAAACCCACGCACACACTGGGAGGATGTGCAGACTCCGCACGCACAGTGACCCAAGCTGGAATCGAACCTGAGACCCTGGAGCTATGAAGCAATTGTGCTATCCACAATGCTACCGTGCTGCCCTTAATAAAGATTATTATAAATATAAATGTAGAAGAATATTTTCTGCCCCCATTTTAATTATACAGGGGTATGAAAAACATTGTTTGAAAAACATTTTACAACACCAAAGGATCAGGAAGTTTCAATGTTCTTTCTACATTAATTAAAGTGATGAGCACTAAAGGGCAGCATAGTAGCATAGTGGTGCTGATCTGTACGTTCATATTGTCTACTGCTGGCTCTTTCCTCAATGCAGGAAAAGTCTGGACCTCATTGAGACCTTACTGCGTCTTTCCGAGCTGGGACAGTATGAGCAGGTCAAACAGCTCTTCAACTTCCCCATCAAGCACTGCCCGGACATGCTGGTACTGGCCTTACTGCAGATCAACCCGACCTGGCACACTCTGCGCCATGAGCTCATTTCCACACTGATGCCAATTTTCCTGGGCAATCATCCGAATTCTGCCATTATCTTGCACTATGCATGGCACGGACAGGTAAGCTGAAATGGGGGATTTTTGGGAATACAACAGTTTGGTGCTTTATTTTTAAAACCAAGAAAAAGTGTAACTCCTGATGAAATGCCAATCTTTTATCAAGCCCATACTAACTTGCAAAATTAATTGGCTGCAATGTTTGCAGTCGTTCCCTGTGACCATCAGAATTAGAGCTGTCATCATTTTGTAAATAGTATCTAGTGCAGATAGCCAAATGTTGCAAATATACAACACAGCAGTTCATAGCATTCCACAGTGTTGGTGAGAAATGGGGTCTGATGGTATTCAGAGGCACTTTAAAAATTGACCATGTTGCTGCAGATAAATTTGAACTTTAAAAAAAAATAAAAATGTCCTAGTTGCTAATGATAAAAAATGTCGTCTTTTTGCTGAGAGGTTATGTATATATCCTGTAAGAGTATTTTTAAAAACATTTTACAGGGTCAATCCCCCTCAATCCGACAGCTGATCATGCACGCAATGGCAGAGTGGTACATGCGTGGTGAGCAGTATGACCAGGCCAAGCTCTCCCGTATTCTAGATGTAGCTCAAGACTTGAAGGTAAGAACTGTGCACAAGCTCACTCCGTGTTTGTTTGTGGGCTTATTGAGTGTAATGCAGTTCTGTCCTTTTAAGAACCCATGACTGATTTCCATCTCTTAAGCTCGGATAGTTCAGATTTGTGATGCTTCTGTTTCTTGTAAGGGGCTTTTCTTAAATTTATCTCATGATGGGGAAAAATCTTGAATCTGAACACCCCAGATCTGTTAGTGTTGCCATTTTGTGCAGGCAAATCAATTGATAAGATTAATGGGAAGATTCGTTCCAAATTTGTGACTCCCAAGACTGGAATGTAGACAGTTTTTTTTCTTGTATAGGATGTAGGCAACACTGGCAAATATTACCTATCCCTGATTGCCCTCGAGGAGGTGTTCGTGAACTGCTGCATTGAACAATCAAACCAAGAAAAAATAGAACTTGGAATGCTTGTGGTGTAATAGTACCAATATGCATGGGAAATGTCACATTTAAGTCAATATATACTTTTTTAAAAAATTTAGAGTACCCAATTCATTTTTTCCAATTAAGGGACAATTTAGCGTGTTCAATCCACCAAACCTGCACAGCTTTGGGTTGTGGGGGCAAAACCCACGCAAACACATGTGTTTTGGGGAGAATGTGCAAACTCCATACGGACAGTGACGCAGAGCCGGGTTCGAACCTAGGACCTCGGCACCGTGAGACTGCAGTGCTACCAGTGCGCCACCGTGCTGCCCGCCAATATATACTTCAATGTGTCCGTATACTTGGACTGAGAATCTTAATTCATCATCGCATTATTTACACTTTGCTTTTTGTAATTTCTATAACTCATGACCTCAATGCAATCCAATTTTGGAAAAAACTCGAAGATGGTTTTGTGTTCAGGTGCACATTTAAGAAATTTTCATACACCTATTATACCATTTTATTGACTTTTTTCTCTCTCAGTCTTTGACTTCTTGCTAGAATACTGTTTTGCAGGCTCCATACACACACCAGTACCTCGTCTGACTGAAACTTATTCATACGTGAGGATTTGTTAATTATAGAAGCCATCTTGGCAGTAATATTCCACTCGTACTTCCAGCAGGGCTACTACAGTCACCTTGGCTAAAATCAGCCAACTCACCCTAGACTGGTGTCTGTATGATTCAGCTGCTCCCTCAATTAGCATGCTGATTGATTGTGGGGAACCTCAACTATTATCTTTTGATAAAATCCTAATTATGTATTGCTGTGGGAATTGACTATTGAATAAATTTGCTGTTTTGTGTGCAAGGCACAGTGATTACCATTTTGTCACTGAACCAATATTGGAAACATGTATACAAAGAAATTAATTTGTCAGAATTCTTTTAGCTCTTACATTTCAGGCTTAGTACCAATGAATGCAGTCTTGAAACAGTAAAGCAGCTTACTCTTTTTAAATAGTGTTGTTTACTGTCAAAAGGGTAACTCATGTTATTGATGAAAGTTTCAAAGAGGGAGAAAGTGCAATTCAGAAAGATAACTGAGCACTTTGGGTGAAAAATCTCCATTTGACTCTGCCTTTCGGCTCTGCTCAGTTTTACAGCTGAGCTCAATTGTACATAATTGGTATTGGGACTAAAACCGTTGTCTGGCATACACTTGTACTGGCACTGTTTTAAATAATTTGAAGGTCTTTCATGTATGTGTAGTTGATACATGGTATGCATTCAGTGGGTAAGGATGACCATGCTTGGTGTAGGTACGTTTGATTTTAATGGGAAATCTATCTTGGGTGCACATGTAAACAAGCTATAAATCTCACTGGTGCCATCAGACATTGCAGTGAGGGGGAGGTTATGTGGGACTTCCCGCTAATTTGGTTACAATTATTCAAATAGGGGTCCTGACCTTCCTGGATGGCGGAAACCTTGTTGCATCAATGGCGGGGCACGGGGACAATCTTGTCACAAGATTTTACACCCATGGCCAAAATCCCGACCACAAAATGCATTTACAGAAGTGTAATCCAGCTAGTGGAGTTTTAGCATAACTAAACTTGCTGGAGTTCCTTACAATGAACTATTGAGCAAATGTGCAAAGAATGCAAGGTTATATTTCCAAATATATTTAAAGTTTGATTTTTATCTACTTCCATTTGCTACCTTGCCAAAATTATAATTTTTTTGAGTGTCGGCAAGAAACTACTTGCATAGTTGAGCCAAGCCAAATTGTTCAGTTCCAGCTAGGGATAGAGTGATCAGAAAAGAAAATTGCGGTTCAGTATTTTGTATATGTCCCTTACTGTCCCTCACTACCACATTCCAGTATTACTGAGATTAGTGTAGGAGGCTAGGATTTACTAACTCATCACTGACAGAATTAAGGCTGATTACTTAATTACTGGTCTGTTCAGATTAGCATCTTGCTTGATTCATCAGGGAGCCTTTTCAAGACTTTTTTTTACTGAGTATGTGTCTGATAGTTCATGATGCCAATTGTACAAAATCTGAATGTAATTCCCAACAGAATTGGAGATTAGGTTCTACTCTCTTCTGTTAAGAACTATTACTTTAAGGCTAAAGTGGAGTTTATAAAACTTGTGAATTTGGAACCAGTTAATCAAGTGATTGGACAGGTGATCATCTTTGTTTTTTTCCTTACAGGCCTTGTCTATGCTGCTAAATGGTACTCCATTTGCCTTTGTTATTGACCTTGCTGCACTTGCATCTCGCCGAGAATACCTCAAACTTGATAAATGGTTAACTGATAAAATTCGTGAGCATGGGGTAAGATACAAACATTGGCCATTTATTTTCTAAATGTAATGCGTGTTTCAATGTGAAGGATCATTTTGAACATTTGAAAATTAATGGCACAATTAAATACTACTACAGGGTCATCCATGGCTCAGTTGTTAGCATGCACACCTAAGCAGGAAGGTTATGAATTCAAGTCTAACTTGAGACTTGAGCCCGAAAATTTAGGCTGACACTTCAGTGCAGTACTGAGGAAGTTCTGTACTCAGTGGTGCTGTCTTTCGAACGAGGGATTAAAACAAGACCTCCTCAAATGGACATAAAGATTGGCTGCGTTTGCTGCAACTGTCATGCAAACGCAGTTCTAGTATTTCTCTGCCATGTTTGCCCTTAGCGCAGGTCGGGTTTGCGGAAATAAACATATAATCTACAGAAATTAATGGAAATTTTCCCCATTTCAGACTTATCACAAATGGGACAAAGTTTCCAAATCTGGAGTGGGTGTGAGGGCGGTCAGTTGGATGGTATTGGGCAATGGTTTTGGGGGGGGGGGGGGGGGGGGGGGCTACAACATTTAAAGCTTTGGCATTGATACATTTCAATTCTCAGTCATGCCCTCCAGGTTGTTTACAATTACATTAACTCAACCTGCTAAATTTATACTTCCGCAATATAGAATATTAGTATTTATCTTTCTCCTTTAGCTTTCAGTTAGATTATGATTCAAGTCTGTCCCAATTACTTAAAACTAATTGTTATGACCCACCATCTTGTTTTCCTGGAACATTTGTAGCACAACCATATCCAGTGTGTAATCAAAATATTAACTGCTTTCTGACTGAGCAGAGTGACGTCTGCCCCAATTGCCATTTTGTGCTGTCAGGAGGCACCGTGTAGAAGATTAATGGCACCATTTTGAAGCACAGGGGATCTATCCTTTGTGTCTTAGCCAATATATCATCACTTAATCAACATCACAGAAACAGATAATTTAGGTATTACCACATTGCTGTTTGTGGGAGCCCTCTTGTGCGAATTACATAAGAACATAAGAACTAGGAGCAGGAGTAGGCCATCTGGCCCCTCGAGCCTGCTCCGCCATTCAATTAGATCATGGCTGATCTTTTGTGGACTCAGCTCCACTTTCCGGCCCGAACACCATAACCCTTAATCCCTTTATTCTTCAAAAAACTATCTATCTTTACCTTAAAAAGATGTAATGAAGGAGCCTCAACTGCTTCACTGGGCAAGGAATTCCATAGATTCACAACCCTTTGGGTGAAGAAGTTCCTCCTAAACTCAGTCCTAAATCTACTTCCCCTTATTTTGAGGCTATGCCCCCTAGTTCTGCTGTCACCCGCCAGTGGAAACAACCTGCCCGCATCTATCCTATCTATTCCCTTCATAATTTTAAATGTTTCTATAAGATCCCCCCTCATCCTTCTAAATTCCAACGAGTACAGTCCCAGTCTACTCAACCTCTCCTCATAATCCAACCCCTTCAGCTCTGGGATTAACCTAGTGAATCTCCTCTGCACACCCTCCAGCGCCAGTACGTCCTTTCTCAAGTAAGGAGACCAAAACTGAACACAATACTCCAGGTGTGGCCGCACTAACACCTTATACAATTGCAACATAACCTCCCTAGTCTTAAACTCCATCCCTCTAGCAATGAAGGACAAAATTCCATTTGCCTTCTTAATCACCTGTTGCACTTGTAAACCAACCTTCTGTGACTCATGCACTAGCACACCCAAGTCTCTCTGAACAGCGGCATGCTTTAATTGGCTGCCTGATTCCCTATGTTACAATATGGACTACAGAATTCCTCCATTGACTGTAAAGTGCTTTGGGATATATTGTGGTCGTGGAAAAATAAATGCAAGTCTTTATTTAATTTGCACTTAAAATTAAATCTGCAGTAAATTCTGCCAAAGAAAATCCTTTTACCAATTAAGTAATTCTGTAGCACAGGAGGCAATATAATGACCGGATAATTGGGGGGGGTGGGGGGGATTTTCCCCACCACCTGTATGTTTATTGGTGGCGGGAAGCACCCACCATTGGCTGATGGAAAGTCTTCTGGTCCCGCTGCTGTCGATGGGATTTCCCGGGTTTCCTGGTAGCGGGGGTTTGCCGTCGGTGGGATCGGAAGATCCACTGCTGAGAACGGCCAGAACCCCTGGGGATCTTTTACATTCACTTGAAAAGACAGATTGGGGCAGCATGGTGGCGCAGTGGGTTAGCACTGCTGCCCCACAGCGCCGAGGTCCCAGGTTCGATCCCGGCCCTGGGCCACTGTGTGTGTGGACTTTGCACATTCTCACGTGTCTGCGTGGGTTTCACCCCCACAATCACTGCAGCAGAATAGGTTGATTGGCCATTCTAAATTGCCCCTTAATTAGAAAAAATGAATTGAGTACTCTAAATTTATTTTTATTTAAAAAGAAAAGGCAGATGGACCTTGATTTAACATCTCATTCAAAAATTGTCGGCTCCAATAGTGCCATGTTCCGCAGTGCCGCACAATCGCAGATTTCTATGCTCAAATCTCTGGAATGGACTTAAACCCACAACTTTCTGTTTCTGAGACAAAGGTGCTATTCAGTAAGCCACACCTGACAATTCCACTACCATGAAAGCTTCACAAATAATCCTATTTCAACTGGCTGTTAAAGTATACAGGTATAAAGTTTTATGCAGTCTAATTTTTCAGATGCATGGCAACACTGGTGAACAAGTTGTCTTGCAGCCTGATGCTTTGCTTCAGAATCATGTACATTCCAGAGAAAAAAAAAGCTGCAATCAGGATATTGATCTACCTTTGTGGAACAGTCGTGAGGACTCTGCATTGAGCACCAAGTTCTTGTTAGGATTGCAATGGGAGTGGGATATAATTTGCTGACTATGATCCTCTCGTTGACTATCATAAAAATAAGTAGGATTACATGGTCAGCACAATGAATAATTGGTTAAAACAATTTATTGACTTTTTATACTTTTAATTCAATGCAAGGTAGTTAACATTTTGTTCAGTTCTATAGGTTCCTGTATTCTTCAGGTTGGTTCTAGTTTGGCTTGAGGTAGTGAAACTCCAAGTCAGGAGTTTTAGAATATTTCTGTACTGACTCAACAAAAACATTTTCAGCAACTTGAATGTGATGTCATATCTGGAAAAAGTAAATATCCAGAATTGCACTTGGTACAATCATTCTTCAGAATCAGCATTATTAGAACATAGAACAGTACAGCACAGAACAGGCCCTTCGGCCCTCGATGTTGTGCCGAGCAATGATCACCCTACTCAAACCCACGAATCCACCCTATACCCGGGACCCTGGAGCTGTGAAGCATTTATGCTAACCACCATGCTACCGTGCTGCCCACTATTCTGAACTTAATTTTTGTTGGGTTAACAAGAAAGCATCAAAGATTTGAATAGTATTTATAGACTCCCAATTTATGTTATTCCATGGGTCATTCTGAGATCCTTATGCTGGCAACAATCGTTGCTCCCACGTTTTAGCCAGTACTGCTGTTAATCCAGGTATCAGGTTGAGAGTAGGGGTCCATATTGAG
Organism: Scyliorhinus canicula; assembly: GCF_902713615.1. Taxonomy (NCBI): domain Eukaryota; kingdom Metazoa; phylum Chordata; class Chondrichthyes; order Carcharhiniformes; family Scyliorhinidae; genus Scyliorhinus; species Scyliorhinus canicula. The sequence goes on along the minus strand of NC_052154.1, from coordinate 88,087,207 downwards.
TCCTTTATTCTGCCACTTTCCATCTCTCCAGTTGCATTGGCATTGTTTTAACCAATTATTCATTGTGCTGACCATGTAATCCTACTTATTTTTTATGATAGCCAACGAGAGGATCATAGTCAGCAAATTATATTCCACTCCCATTGCAATCCCAACAAGGACTTGTGCTCAATGCAGAGTCCTCACGACTGTTTGACAAAGGTAGATCAATATCCTGATTGCAGCTTTTTTTCTCTGGAATATACATGATTCTGAAGCAAAGCATCAGGCTCCAAGACCACCTGTTCACCAGTGTTGCCATACATCTGAAAAATTAGACTGCATAAAACTGTATACCTGAATACTTTAACAGCCAGTTGAAATAGGATTATTTGTGAAGCACTTTTATGGTAGTGGAATTGTCAGGTGTGGCACTATTGGAGGTGACAGAGTTATCCCTCTGGTTTCCTATTATATATCTGATGGCACATGGACAAATCACAGAAATAAAAGGTTGCAAAATAACAAGTTGTCAGAGTTACGATGAAAGGATATGCTTTAAAGAGATAACTGCACTTCATAGTAAATCAGTGTATTTCAAACTTTTTGGATTGTTTCTTAGAGTCATAAGGTGTATGTGGGGAGAAGGGCTGGACACAAGAGGGTGATAACTTCCAACTCTGTATTTTGACAGGAACCATTTATCCAGGCATGTGTGACGTTCCTAAAGAGACGGTGTCCTTCCATTATGGGTGGACTGGCCCCAGAAAAGGAACAGCCCAAGAGTGCTCAGCTTCCTCCAGAAACACTGGCTACCATGTTGGCTTGCTTGCAAGCCTGTGCAGGGTAAGAATAGCACCTCAAAATATATATTGTTTCCACTCTTTGTGAAATTGGGCAGCGCAATCGCAAGATGGTGTCAATTAGTTTTGAACCAGTGATATATTTCTAGATTCTAAAGGCGCCAAGGTGTTTGGGGAGAGCGTGAGAGACTAGCTTTTGAGATAGAGGATCTGCCATGATATTGAATGGCTGAGCAGGCTGAAAGAGCTGAATGACATTCTGCCCCTGGTTTCAATCTAATAACTGATAGAAAATCCGTATTCAGTCGGCTGTCTTTCCAGCAAATCTTGACCTGCATTCCTGCATCCTGTTTATTTGTGCAGCGCTGCCCTCTAGGAACTATGTCGACGAGATTGCTGTAAAATAAGTATGCGCCTATACACCTTTTATACTATTTGAGTAGTGATTATGCACTCGCTGCGTGTACTTTTAACTTCTGATTTATTTGTTTTACCGCAGCTGTAAAATAGAACAGTGCACAACAGTAACCCTGAGCAACAAAACACAAAAACAACAAAAATGATCAGCGTTTCCCATACTCTTCCTATTAAATCTTCCATTAGGCATACTCGTTGTTTTGAAGTTGGTTTAAAATACTTCAGAATGATATTTGTGAAAGGGATGCATATAACATCCAAGGATCAGGAAATCACCATGCCCTTTATGTTTTCTCTTCCCCATAACTCATACAAAGGAATTGGGATTGACTGTTCAACTGCTGAAACCTGGTCTGTTGAATCTATACATCAGCTCCTCTATACCGTGGCTCCATTGACGAGACATTTCTCCCAACAAAAACTTTTCGATCACAGTGTTGGATAAGTACAACTCCCGGAACATCCATTGCCTCTTGGGGCTTCCACTACCCATTGTGGAAAAAACACTTCCTAATTTCACCTCTAAATTGCCTACATCTAATTTGGGGGATATTCCCCTTTTTCGTGATTCTGCACCTAAATGTATGAAATTGTTGGGCAATTAAAGAACAGCTGGTTGTCAAGCCTGCCCCACACTACCATGGTCAGATAATTATGGTGCAATATTATTTCCTTCCCCCTCAATCACCCTTTCAACCATGTAATATCTCCCAGGAGAGGCAAAGAAATGCTGGGCCAATAAAGGGAAAACATACTCAAATTCCGCCTCTTCCCTTTTAGTCAATTGAAGTCTGTATGGGAGATCACATGCAACATGTAAACACTTTATAATGCGATTTCTTTGAGAAACCTTTGTGCTTTCCCGATATATATCCAAGATTACATTTTAATGCTCTTAAGTACTGAGCACCCCTCGAATGGAACTGAGGAAGTACTTTCTTTGTATTCTGATGGATGCTTGTCCCGCAGGGCTCTGTGCTGGGTCCTCCACTTTTTGCCATTTATATCAGTAGCTTAGATGAGGGGAGCGAAGACATGGGAATGAGATGACACAAAGATAGGAAGGAAAGTATGTTGTGAAAAAGACATGAGGTTGCAGATAGATAGGAATGGGCAACATTCTGGCAGATGTTGAGTATAATGTGGGAAAAAGAGAAGTTGTTCACTTTTTGGCAGGAAGAATAGAAAAGCAGAGTATTACTTAAACTGAGAATGGCTGCAAAATGTAGAGGTGGAGGGATCTAGGTGTTCTAGTGCATGAGTCAAAAAAGTTAGTATGCAGGTACAGCAAGTAATTACGACTAATGGAATATTATCCTTTATTGTGAGGGGAATTGAATATAAAAGTAAGGCTGTTATGCTTCAGTTAGCCAGGGCACTGGCGAGACCAGAGGTTGAATCCTGTGTGCAGTTTTGATCTCCATATCTAAGGAAGGATGTAAATACGTTGGGAGGTTTTCAGAAGAGGTTTATTAGATTGCTACGTGGCATGAGTGGGGGCTGTCTTATGATCAAAAGGTTAGACAGACTTGTTTCCATTGGGGTTTAGAAGAGTGAGGAATGTCTTGATTGAAGTATATAAGATCCTGAATGGTATTGACAAGGTGAACATGGAAATTATGTTTTCTCTTGTGGGTGAGTCCAGAACGAGAGGTTTCACTGAATATTTTGAACACGGAGGTAGATAGATTCTTGTTAGGCAAGGGATCAAATGTTATCGGGGTAAATAGGTATGTGGAATTTGAAACAAGGTGATCAACCATGATCTTATAGAATGATGAAGCAGGCTTGAATGGCCTGCTTCTCCTATTTTGTATGTTTGTACTGTGAACTCTGCCTGCCACAGTGTTTCCACAAGGATTTGGACAGGTGTATACCATGTAGTTTGTCAGGCCTACTCCACCATTCAATACAATTCTGGTTGCCCTTGGGCTTAATTCCACTTTCCTGTCCCCTTCCATATCTTCTGATTTCCCTGAGGCACCAAAAATCTCTGTCCAAAGCTTAAATGTATTCAACGATGGAGTATCCACTTTGTGGTAGAGATTTCCAAAAGATGCCCATTGAGTAAAGAAATTTCTCCTTGTCTCAGTTCTAATGATCGACCCCGTATCCTGAAATTTCCATGTGTTTTAAATTCTATGACCAGTGAAAACAATCTCTCAGCATCCACCTTATCAAACCCCTTCAGAATTATGTGGATTTCAATGAGATCGCCTCTCATTCAAAGAATTTAAGCCCAATTTACTGAACCTCAAATCATAGGACAATCCCCTCATGCCAAGGACTGAGTTAGTGAATCTTCACTGTATTGCAAGTATATCCTTTCTTAAATGTGGCATCCAAAACTACACGGAGCATTCCAGATGTGGTGTCCCCAAAACCTTGTGACAAGACTTCTTTATTTTTCCACTAAATCCCTTTGCAGTAAAGACCAACGTGCCATTTCCTTTTCTAATTACTTGCTGCACCTCCTGCGTGCTAACATTTGGTGTTCCTTGTGCGAGCACACCTGAGCCTCTTTAAACATCTACAGTTCTAAGTTTCACATAGGACCATAGAATTCCTACAATGTAAAAAGAGGCCAGTGTCATTGAATCCACACCAACCCTCTGAAAGAGCACCCTACCTAGGCCAATCATCCCCCCCCCCCCCCCCCCCCCCCCCCACCCCCCCAGCAAACTTGGATAGTTACTCTGTCTCTTCATCGAAGTAATTAATATAGATTGTAAATAGCTGAGGTCCCAGCATTGATCCTTGTGGCAATCCACTATTCAATGTCCGTAACTTGAAAAAGCCCTGTTTATGCCCACTATCTATTTCTATCCGTTAGCCAATTCTCTATTAACATGTGTTCATATGGTTCACCCAGCTTCATGAGTCCTTACCTTGCTATGAACTTTTTGTTTATCAAAAAACTTTTGGAAATCAAGGTACCCTACATCGAATGGTTGGAAATCCACGTACCTTCCATCTGCCGGTTCGCTTTCATCTACCCTACTAGTTCATCCTCACAACTCATTGTCAACAGGATTTCCCTTTAGTAACCCACGTTGCCTTGTTCTAATCATGCCATACTTTTCGAAGTGCGTTACTAAGACTTGCTTAAAGACGTGCTGTTGGGTAATTTGGACGTTCTGAATTTTCCCTCTGTGTACCCGAACAGGTGCCGGAATGTGGCGACTAGGGGCTTTTCACAGTAACTTCATTGCAGTGTTAATGTAAGCCTACTTGTGACAATAATGATGATTATTATTAATAGATCCAGCATTTTTCCAAAAATGAGTGCCAGGCTAACTGGCCTGTAGTTCCAGGTTTTCTCTCTCCTTCCTTTCTTGAAGCAGTACATTTGCCAACTTCCAATCTGATGGGACTGTTCCCAAATAGAAGAAATTTTAGGAAATCAAACCTAGCCCACCCACTATCTCTGCCCCAGAATGTAGGCTGTCAGATCTGGGAGATTTCTTCGATTTTAGTCCCTTAAGTTTCTCCAATACTTTGCATCTGATAATTTCATTATTATCATTTATTTCTGGTATGAAATCTGTGTTTTCCACTGTGAAGATGGACACAAAATATTTGTTCAATTCCTCTGCCAATTTCCTAAGTTTCCCATGATAATTTCTCTTGTCTCTGCTTCTGAGGGAAAATTGTTAACTTCCTTATATACTTTTAAAATCTCTTCCAGTCTGTTTTTATATTTCTGGCTAATTTACTCATTTTATTTTTCCCCCGTTTTTATTATCAATTTTTTGATTTTTAAATTATTCGCAATCCTCCGACTTGCTACTGATTTTTGAAACATTGTACGCCTCTTTTAATATACACCTCCTTTTAATATATGCCTCCTTTTAATCTAACACTATCGGTAACATCCTGAGTGAGCCACATATGGATGTTTCTTGGTTTTAAATTTTCAATGGATTCTATTTTTTTTTTGCAGACTTTGAATTTTTTTTAATGTTTCCACAATTAATTTGCCTCCATACCTTGTAGTGTATTTATCCAATTAACCATAGCCAGTAATTGGCTTTAAGTTTAAGATTCTTGTTTGTGATTGGAGGATGTCACTTTCAAAGTTAACACGGAATTCGATGATATTGCTATTTCTGAATGGATCCGTTATTATTTTTTTCTTTTTAAATTTAGAGTACCCAATTCATTTTTTTCAATCGAGAGGCAATTTAGCGTGGCCAATCCACCTAGCTTGCACATTTTTGGGTCGTGGTGGCAAAACCCAAGCGAACACGGGGAGAATGTGCAAACTCCACACGGACAGTGACCCAGAGCCGGGATCGAACCTGGGACCGTGGTGCTGTAAGGCCGCAGTGTTACCCACTCCGCCACTGCCCTATGGATCTGTTACTATGACTACCAATTAACCCTATTTCAGTACACACTGCTAGATCTAAGATAGCTTTATTCCCTAATCAGTGCCATAATACCTTGCTCCAACAAACAGTCACAAAAATATTTTCCGGACTCCTCTTTTAGATCACTCTTGCAAATTTGATTATCCCAGTCTACATGAAAATTCAAGTCCTCCTCAATTATTGCAACACATTTGTAGGAGCTCCAATAATTTCTTGTTTAATGCACTGGTACAATGACTATTAAGGAACCTATGTGCTGCTCTTCCTAGTTTTTTTTTTACTCTTGCTATTCCTAGTTTCCATCCACACTGATTAAACATGATGATTTTCTGAGGCCAGATCCTTTGTCACTAATGCCCTTATGTCATGCTTTCCCATCAAGACGAGCCTACCTCCTTTGCCGTTATCTGTCCCTCTGAAATATTGTGCACCCTGGAGTATTTATTTCCCAATCTTGTAACACCTTGTAACCATGTCTCTCTATTTGCAAGTAGATCTAAATCATTTACCTCTATTTGCACTACTAGCCCGTCCATCTTATTGCAGATGCTTTGTGCATTGAGATAAAGAACCTTTTATTTAATTTTTTACAACATACTTTCCCTGCGGTATATAACTTTTATTAAACGCTGTCCCTTCAGGGTAGCACGGTGGCACAGTGGTTAGCACTGCTGCCTCACGGTGCCATGGTCATGGTTCGATCCCGGCTCTGGGTCACTGTGAAGTTTGCACATTCTCCCCGTGATTGAGTGGGATTCGTCCCCACAACCCAAAGATGTGCAGGGTAGATGGATTGGCCACGCTAAATTGCCCCTTAATTGGAAAGAAATGAATTGGGCACTCTAAATTTATTTTTTAAGAACACTCTCCCTTTCTGTCTCGCTCTGTTTGTCTTTACTCATGTTGTTCCTGTACGAATGACCGTGACACTGATCGAGGTCCTGTTCAAGTGAAGTCCATCCCAAATGAAAGGCTATTCTTAGTTTATACAAATTACCACGTCGATCAGGTAACGATGCAGAGATGATTACCGTTGATATTCTGCATTTTAATTTGGACCCCCAAGTCTTCAAATTTTCTCGGCAGAACATCATTCTTGTTGTTTTGCATGTGGATTGCAACATATGGATCCCCCCCTCCCACTTCAAGTTCCTCTCCACTATGAGGAGCTGTCTTTAACCCTGGCAACAGCCAGGCATCACCACCTTCTCAGAGTTCCCGGTCGCAGCTGCAAAGAACAGTATCGATCCCCCTGACAATACTGTTTGCAGCCACATTCCTCTACGCTCTCCCCAACTTGAATAGCACCCTTCACCATAATGATGTGCCCAGTTTGCTCATGCACCTTGCAGTCCTTCTCCTCATGTACGCATGTAGCTAGTACCTCGTACCCGTTGAACAAAGTCAAGGACTGAGGCGCCTCCATCATTACATACTGATTTACCCATACATGTTTGACTGGTAGTCACCCTCTCCTCTGCAACTCAGACTCCAGCTCAGCAACTCTGAGCTGAAGTTTTGCAAGCTGTAGGCACTTCCAGTGGATATGGTTGTCTGGGATTGCAGTGCATTCCACATATTCCTACATGCTGCAGTAGTGTCCCACCACGAGTTTTGTGATTTCAGTCCAACCGTATTTATTTAATTTGCCCAGTTAAAGTAATAGAACATTGCATTCTCCTGTCTTGGAAACAAAAAAAGAAAAATCACCAATGACTGGAGGCTGATTTAAAAAAAAGGATCAACAGGTTTGTTTCAAACACTAGCTATCGGAGCACTGCTCCTTCCAGATTCACCTGAGGAAGGAGCAGTGCTCCGAAAGCTAGTGTTTGAAACAAACCTGTTGGACTTTAACCTGGTGTTGGAAGACTTCTTGCTGTGCTCACCCCAATCCAACGTCGGCATCTCCACATGAAAAAAAAGGAGCACCTCTCTTCCCCACATGCACCGGCTTCCCACCTGGACAAAATTCCCAACTACACATGCTGTCTGCATCTCACTCTGTTGGCTCCTCTGTGCATCTCCTTACTCTATACTTATTACCACCCACGCAATGTACTGCATAATTGTTTTATGGCCCTTTTCATGTGCTCCTCACTACTACATGGCCTCTGTGTGGGCTGTAGAGAATTAATATATTAAAAGATATAAACTGGTAAAGGAATATATAAATATTTTCCATTTAAATTGAATTCAACTAGTGAGTCATTTGGCACTAATTTCTGAACTGAGTATGAAAATGTATTGTTTGAATTGCTAATGAAGCTGTTGAAATTTGTACTCGACCACATGAAGCTCTGCAAATGTCACCTGCCTTTAGGCATTATGATGCTGAAACAGGGATTTTTATTTTTGTTTCCAGCATTACGCTGATGCCTTTTGTGTCTGTGCTGGGTTATTCATCAAATGACTCAAAAGTAGTAATGCAGCTTGTTGACAGGAAAGCCCGGTGTGCTTTATAAAAGCAGCTTGCGTTATGGTTCATATGTTGATGAGATTGACATGAAAATTATCTTCAGATTTTCCAGTTTGTGTGCATATTCTGCAACAGGTTGTGATGAGGGGGAGCATTAGTGATCAGTAAATGCAGGTCTGTCTTTTTGCTGGAATGTCGAATTCCGTTCTAGCTGTTTTGATAGTGCTTGGATGCATTGTTAAATGAATACTGCATTGCCATGGTTAATGTTTTCACACTGTAAATGCAACTGGATGTACGACTCAGATTTATAATCTTTTAAATTGCTTTATTGCTAATTGAGATTGTGGCAGCTAGATTTACTATGCACAACTATCAAACCCAATGGCTTTGGCTGCAATAAAAAGTAGTGCACCTGAGAAAGCTTCTTTCTAATAGTAAAGAATTAGCAATAGGTTTGGGTATGTTGCTGTCTGAACTGTCGCCCAGTTTGAATCACTAGCACAGTGGTTAGCACTGTTGTTTCACAGCGCCAGGGTCCCAGGTTTGATTACCAGCTTGGGTCACTGTCTGTGCACAGTGTGTACGTTCTCCCCATGTCTGCGTGGGTTTCCTCTGGGTGCTCCAGTTTCCCCCCATGAGTCCTGCTGTTGGGTGATTTGGACATCCTGAATTCTCCCTCTTGTGTACCTGAACAGGTGCCGGAATGTGGCAACTCAGAGCTTTTCACAGTAACTTAATTGTAGTGTCGATGTAAGCCTACTTGTGACAATAATAAAGATTCTTATTATTCAGTATAAATGTGTTTTTTTTTAACTATGTTACATAATCATAGTGTCTCTAATCTAATAATTGTTGAGTATATCTTTTTATCTGGCAAAATTGACCTAACACATTTTAAGTGGCAGCCTGGATTCTTGAGAACATCATGTAACTCTGGACACCTATAATGCATTACTTTTATTGGGAAGAATTCCTCATTGTTGTTATAATGTGTTTTCTTTTCCTGATAGGAGTGTTTCACAGGAGCTGTCAGAGACCATCCTCACTATGGTGGCCAACTGTGGCAATGTCATGAATAAAGCCCGTCAACCACCTCCTGGAGTAATGCCCAAGGTCCGCGCACCCAGTACCAGCAGTATAGAAACCATGTCACCTGTACAGGTACAAATAGTTAAGTGGAACAAAATTATTTTCATCTTTTAGGAAATGTGCAAAAAGCACATTAATGACAAGTTGTAGTTTTATGTATGCAAGTAGACTGATAAAAGACTATGAAAAGTATTATCTTTAAAATAAAAGCTCAAATTACAGTGCATATTTATTTGTAACTTAGCATGTTACAAATATCTGGTTCAGTTATCATTTCATTGTAAACTGATGGGTATATTGGCTAACGTTATTTTGATATTTCCTGTTCTAAAGTGGGAATTTATATTGTAATTGTTGGTAATGTGAAACTGAGAGGTTGCTGAGCCAAAGTGGTGATATACATGATACAGATATTAAATACGGTTTTTAATCACTTGGGTCATATTCCATGAATAGAACAATTATACTTGAATGTAGTGACTTTTATCTTGGTTTACAGCTTATTGTTCACCCACCTGTCCATTCAATTGTATATTCAACAAGTGTCCATATGGCACCTTTGCCATTGAAGAATTTTCAGCTCTATGCATTTGCAGGTCAGGTTATGTAGCATATGTGGAGACAGAAAGGAAGGGTCATAAAAAGGAAAATGTTAATCCTGGCGCACACATGCTGCTTGTGAAGCACGCGACTGCCTGCTGACCACTTTCCAGCAGTTTCATTTTTATTTCTATTAATAAACACATCCCTGCAAATGCAATTGAAAACCCAATGTCTCCTACCCACTTGATAAATGTCATAGTTCCGTTTAAATCTGGAACTATCAATCTGGGGAATCTGCATTAGGATGTGATGCAGTGGATTTCCCAATTTCTCAACTGATTGACACCATTGCTATACACACTATTGTTTTCCTGTGCGTCCATCCCCTCCCCACCCCCACAAAGAGCACAATTCCGTTGGGTAAGGACATGCTTCCTCTTGGGCACCTAGCTTCCCCCTGACCTTCATGTTTAATTGTCTGGTATGCCAGTCCCAGTCATTTCTGGATCTGGTGTGAAAGTTCCAGAAGTCCCAATCTACCCAGTTCTAGATTTATGTCAAGGCTCTTTCCAAAGTGTGCTTGTTGTGTTGTTTTTGTATCCCTGTGTCCCCCAATCCCTAGTATAATTTAGGATAGTTGCTTCTATTCGAGTGGAATCTGAGCAGGGTAGAGGTGCCCATCCTGGCCTCCATTCCCATCATACTCTAAGTGGAACATTGAGTTAATTTTTGTTCTAAGGAGAAAGCTGAAGCTTCACATCTAGCTCTGTCCCTTCGGGCTGTGAGATGAATGTTGTGAATTTTTCCAGAGGGAAAGATTGGCACATATAGCAGAGAAGACAGATGGTAGGAGAAGCTTGTAGCAAGAATGAAAAAGCACTTGAAGGCAAACACACTGTCAGAGCTTGAACATGTGGCAACCAAGGGAGAGTTCAAAAAAAATTAATGCTTGTTGTCTTTCATAATCTTTATTCGTAATCTTTTTTAGTGTCACAAGTATGCTTACATTAACACTGCAATGAAGTTTCTGTGAAAATCTCCCAGACGCCTGTTTGGGGACACTGAGGGAGAATTCAGAATGTCCAATTCACCTAACTAGCACATCTTGTGGGAGGAAACCGGAGCACCAGGTGGAAAGCACCGCAGACACTGGGGGAAGCGTGCAGGCTCTGCACAGACAGTGACCCAAGTGGGAATCAAATCTGGGACCCTGGTGCTGTGAAGAAAAAGTGCTAACCACCGTGCTGCCCTTGAGAACTTTGCTTCAAAACTTGACCTAAAATATTCACAGAGCAGGCACATCACCCTGAATCTCACTCACAACCCTGGATTGGGGAATAGGAAAGTGGCCTGGGTTTATGCTCATACTCTTTACTGCTGGAAATGTTTGTGTTGGCAGTGGATGAGGACAGGTTTGGGTTAGCTTGGTGCCTTCTTTCCCCAAGACCAAATAGATTGCTGATGCTGACTATCAGAGATCACAAATGCACAGTCACAATTTAGATAGTTATAATGGGCAACCAGCATATTAATCATCTTTATTAATGTTACAAGTGGCCTTGCATTAACACTGCAATGAAGTTACTGGGAAATTCCCCTAGTCGCCACACTATGGCGCCTGTTCGGATACACTGAGGGAGACTTCAGAATGTCCAATTCACCGAACAGCACATCGGTTGGATTTGTGGGAGGAAACAGGAGCACCCGGATAAAACCCATGCAGACTCTGCACATACAGTGACCCAAGCCAGGAATCGAACCAGGGTCCCTGTTGCTGTGAAGCAACAGTGCTAACCACTGCTACCATGCTGCATCTAATACGTAATAAGAAAGCAACTGCTTGGGTGGATTGAATTTGCTGGCAGTAGTGGAAATAACTTAAACATTTGAATAAGGTGGAAGTTTATATTTTGGGTAGGATTCCTGATCAGTACTTAGCACTTTTGTGTACCTGTTAACGATACTGAAAGCTCATAGCCCAGTCACGTTACGTTCAAACATTCAGAATATTAAAAAGATGTTCTTAATTAATGAAGGTTGTCTTTAGGCAGGCCTGGATCCAGTTGCATTGCAGAGTAGCCTCCCCCATTCTGTTTGAGAATAAATTGTACAAATTAAATGATACTGCCGTCTCACATCCAAAGGCCTTCCTCTTCCTTGCTCTAGTCTCCACTTTTGTATTCCTTGATTTTGAGTGTGAGTTTATTGGAGCCTTCCATTACTCATAGCGTAGTCTGTGCTTCGTGCCAGTAGTAACGTAAAGGTAAAGCTGCTCTTTCTTTTAAAGCTAAGACATTTCTGAGCTACGTTGGGGCAATTATAAAGGTTGGGGGAAGGGCGTGGGAGAGAAACTGGGGTAAGAGATTGTAGATAATACTTTGATATACTTTTCAATATAACTCATTTTATCAACAGTTTTGGTACCTTGAACTCAGCCAAGAATGTATTTATGTTTTTATTAATTTTCTCTCTTAAATCAGATTTTTTTCTTCCGCCTCACCCCTTCTCACCCATCCTCTCATTGTAGATTGACTCTTTGTCTGGCATGGCTTCGTTGACCATTGGTGGATCAGCTGCATCTCTCACTCCAAGTATGCAGAGTTTCACTACTAATCTAAGTTCTGCATTCAACACCCCTCAATCACCAGCAAAAGCCTTTCCTCCACTCTCTACACCAAACCAGACAACTCCTTTCAGTGGAATTGGCGGTCTTCCTTCTCAGCTCCCAGGTTAGACCATCCCAAAATTTCTCATGTGACAGTCTATTGTGGGCATGTGTAATTTAACTTGTGTGGTTACATGGACAGTGTTTTCTTCACTCCATGAAGTGACCAAATTAAATTTAGTGTAAGGCTAAATTGAGATATTGCAATACGCGCTATTGCAGTAGCATTTTAAACATATTGCGATGCAATGTATTACCAGTTATATGTATTACCAGAAATAGAGCGAAATACTAAGATCTACTCTTGAGAACTTCCTCAAAATAACATTATTCATGAGCTGAGGTATATCACTGGTTTCTATCATACAATGACTAAATCACCAACTGCTCAGCTATTGGTGATTTCCATAGTTCGCTGCAGAAATACAGCTGACTTTGTACATGGCTAATTTTACAAGCTGATTTATTTTCATGTGCCATGTAGGAATGGCTTGCTTTCTGAACTTAACTATTTTGTGGATCATTACTCTTGTTCAGATCAGCTTGTTTTGCTATTTGGTCTTAATTTTCCTGCTGCATTCAGTAACTTGTGTTTTGCTTGATTAACTCTTTTTGTGCTGATAAATATTCTGAGAATGGGACATTATGTACTTATTGGCATGCATTATCCATAGTATGCCACTTCCAAGTCTAGTAAAACATAAGTCATACTGATTCAAAGCTACAGCTCTTAAACCAGTTCCAGCACCACTCATTTTGTTGTTTTTCATTCCAACCATTGCTTGTTGAATGAGATTGGGTTAAATTTCAAGCAGATTTGTAGGCGGAAGTTGCTGAAACTTAGTTTCATGTATGACTTTCATCCCATCATTCTAGTCTGCTTGTTCCTGGGTTGTACAAGTGAAATAATATAGTGCTAATTCTATTACTTGCCATTCATCCCTCTTAATCTCTTGAACCACTGAAATGAGTTGATTTTAAAGCACGTCTCTGAAATTTGCATGCTCAGCTGTATGTTTTTAAGATAGTTTTAAAACAAAAAAAGGGCAAAACTTCAATTTACAAATAATATAAATGAGTTGTTTTCAGCAATGCACATTCATTAAAAGGGATGTGCAAAAATTCAATGCTAATTTCATTCTCATGTACCATGTAGTAACAGCTTTATTTTGTAATATATTAACTGCTTCCTGAATCGTCATCTCTCTGTTCAGATTATCTTGTTTGTCCATCTTGCCTCTCGTGTTCAGTAATTTGTATTGCTTTGACTTTCAGATGCAAATGTTTCTTAAATCCAGTGCTTAGTGATGTTTTTGGTGCCTTGAGTCCACTGCAGCTATTGATGCACTGAGAGCCCCATCCTAATTTCTGAAGGGCCAGAGGAGCTACCAAAAATAAACCAGTGTTTTTTGTAGAAATCATTTTCGCTAATATACAGTAATAAATGTGCTAGTAAATAAAAAAGTACAGAGAAATACTGAAATGTGATGAAACCTCAGCCGCTGAAAATCTATGATGAATCCACCCCTGCAAATGTGCAGCATATGAAGCGGTCCTCTGAAACATACATAGAAACATGCACAGAAAATAGAAGCAGGAATGGGCCAAACAGCCCTTGGAGCTTGCTCCGCCATTCATTATGATCATCAAATTCAGTACCATGATCCTGCCTTCTCCCGATATTCTTTCATCCCTTTAGCCCCAAGATCCACATCTGCAAATGTGCAGCATATGTCCAAAGATGTGCAGGTTGGGTGGATTGGCCATGAAAAATTGCCCTTAGTGTCCAAAATTCTATGATTAACCTAGGACAAATGTTCGGCACAACATCGTGGGCTGAAGGGCCTGTTCTGTGCTGTATTTCTCTATCTCTATCTCTTTGTAATTCCTTCTTGAAGTGGCAATGTTTTGACCTCAACTACTTTCTGTGGTAGTGAATTCCACAGAGTTACCACTCTTGGGTGAATAAATCACTCCTCACCTATGTCCTAAAATGTTTACCTCTTGATTCCTAGTTCTGGACTCCCCCACCATCGGGAACATGCGCTTACCTTCTGGAAAAAGTTCTGACCCAGCAGACCCCAGATGTTCACTTACTGCTTCAAATTAAACTTTAAATCCAACTCTTAACAGTTTGTACGTGTTCCCTATATTCTGGGTTTCCTTTGGAAGTAAAAACGAAAGATCATAGAATTTACAGTACAGAAGGCCATTCGGCCCATCGAGCCTGCGCCGGCTCTTGGAAAGAGCACCCTACCCAGGCCACACCTCCACCGTACCCCCATAACCCAGTAACCCCACCCAACACTAAGGGTAATTTTGGACATTAAGGGCAATTTAGCATGGCCAATCCACCTAACCACATCTTTGGACTGTGGGAGGAAACCGGAGCACCCGGAGGAAACCCACACACACATGGGGAGAACGTGCAGACTCCACACAGATGGTGACCCAAGCTGGGAATCGAACTTGGGACCCTGGAGCTGTGAAGCAATTGTGCTAACCATTATGCTACCGTGCTGCTCCAACGTGCTGTGAAAGCTGATAAATATCATAGATCAGCAAGCAGGCTCACCAAAGTATAAACCCAGTTTTAGATGTTTTGCTTCAAGGTTGCAACTGCAAACTACTGACTGGCTAAGATCACAGGTCTCTCTCAAACTGCTGCGATGAATCTGAAACCAGCGCATGATTCACAATCCCGGTGCAGTAATGTCTCACGGAGGCTTGCTTGTTCTGAATATGTTTGCCAGTTGATTGCACTATTCTGGAATCTACGCATCTTATCAATCAGTTTGAAGTGTGTGTGCTAGCCAGAAGGATCGTTCTGGAAAGGAAGGAGGAAGTGAAGAGAGTCCTGCATTATGGGACTGATTCTGATGGTGTGACCAAATAAAAAGACACTGTGGCACATGATGCACTTGCAGCTTTGTCCATTAACCACATTATTGAGCTTAAGGATAGACCAATAAACGCTGTAATACGTTTTGATGGGAAGCCTTATTTGATTTTATACCTACAGGTAGTTTGGGTACAGGGAGTTTGACTGGCATGGGAACTGGTGGACTTGCACTACCAACTGTGAACACTGATCCCTTTGGACAGCGAAAGATGAGCACATCTGGACTGAACCCACAGACATTCCAGCAGAGTAAGATGAAACCTTGTAAGTGGTTGTGTTGTCTGTGACTGTTGTGCGAGTGTGGCCTAGCTAGCTTATTCTGTTACCTTGGTTTAAAGATAACTAGTCTTCACAGAGCGATACACGCAACCAGGGCTCAAAATAGATTTCCTTAAATAATGAATCGAAGGTTTTGCGTATTGACGGGTTTATTTATAAACTCTGATATACTATTCGAAGTTATCAACCTGATTCAATCTTTTCCTAGTAAATTTTCAGTGACCACAGGAATCAAAAAGCACCCAAATTCTAGACTTGTGTGCAACACAACTTCGGCTTTAATTCATCATAGAAATGGCAGCAAATGCTTGTCTTGCCAGTGGTACCCACATCCATGAATGAATTAAAAGAAAATCATACTGGGTTCATTTTTAAAGTTGGGTGTGCTGGAGAGCTATCTATGTTGTATATATCAACTACTGAATTACTCGGCTAAAGTGAAAAGATAGTAATAGGAGGCAAAGAAATAACAGCAAATGTTTCTTTCACAAAGAAACTGAGTAGCAGAAAAACAAATGTGAATCCATTTTAATTGATGTATGTAATCTGGGTAATTGGCAGCAGTTGGGGAAGATCGTAAGGCCTGTTTGTGTACTACTTTGCAGAGCATCGTATTTGAAGTACCATTGGAAGTACGATAACATTCGAGGCCTAGTTCTTAATCCCTCTGTGCAAAGACATTTCTGCATCCAAAACCAAGAAACCTGGGTTAATGGGAATCCAGAATCTAGCAGCGAAATTGGAAGGAATTATCAGTCAGCAAGTGCTCATTATTTGGAGAAGGTTCTGCTTTCGAGCTTTTTACTAAGCTTGGCTGGAGCAATATAGGACATGTGACAGAACGTTGAGGTTACGACCAAGATTCTGGAGTGGGACTGGGGGATGAAGTTGATGATGATTGGGGGCAGGGGGGGAAATTGTTTTGTCCCTCATTTTTAACAATTTTTTTGGCAAAGAATCCATTGCCTCCTACACCAGTGTTGAAAAATATACCATTGAGACACCTCTATCCTCAGCCTATTTTGAGTGCTGCATTAGGTTGCCCCAGTGAATGCATGCACTTGATATGAATGCTTGTCTGCATGTTTGTGAAATGCCAGCCCATGTTGGAATTTATCAACACCACAGTTTTCCTCTTCAGTTATTACAATTAGCACCATGTGACAGAAATACAAACCAATTTGGTAATCATTTTGTTCAAAATCCAAATCCATTTAGCTGTGCAACCATTATATCTGTTCTTTCTGAACTGATTTCTCGACAAGTGATATTTGCATAAACCAGTTGACCTTAAAGAAATTGATCACTTTTACTTTAATCTATCAAAATTCACCAAATTGAAAGCAAAAGAAATGTTTGTTCTGGAAGGAATTCTTAAACATGTTTTATTTGCCTAGCTGAGGACTCAATAAAATGCTCTGCCAAAATGGTTGTTCATTTGTGCATCAGTGAAGGCAAAATTCGTGCAATATCCAAGTCAAAGATCCTAACCTTTGTGAAAATTTGTGGCTCGTTTATCATTCTCAACAAATGGAAGTGTTTGAAATTGGTTTCAATTGATTTTAAATTTTCAACCTCTTAAAAAAAAAAATGTTTAGAAAAGAGCAAGGTTAGTCTTCACCCAACCATCTTTAATTATGGACGTTGTTTTCTTCTGGAATTTTCTTCTCTTTAAAGGTATTGAACCCTTTATCATTATCATGGTTAGAGGTTGGCCTGCAGCACCTCAACTAAGTATTACCTGTCTGCAATCTTTGAGTGCAAGTTCCAGCAAAATATTCGGCCACGTTGGAAGCTGAATGCTACGTGCAGCAGCTTGAGCATGTTTTGGTGACAAAGTGGTATATCCTTTTGCATTTTCTCAGAACAGAATTTCAGTGCTCATGAGGGAATTGAACTTTCATCCATTCACTCAGTGGGTCTTAACTCCAATGTGCTCTGCTGTGTTCCCAAGTAGAATTGCAGAACTCAAAGCTTAGCCAGCTAGCATCGGTTGCCCATTTTTCTTCTTCCCCAGGGTGACGGGGAGCAGTGCAGGTACGATCACAAAACTGAATCCTGTATTCATATGGTTAATTAATGTGAATTCAAATGGAACCAATCTGAAATACTTGCAGTGCAAAATATTGCAGCTTATTTGTAATAGTTTATTCAATAATTGCATTGTTTGTTAACTCTGTGATGAAGATCCAACGCTGACAAACGCCATGCACATTGTTTATATGTCAGTCTGTTGCTTTGCACGTACTATTGAACAATAGTTGCCAAGTAGATTTTGATGAGATTCTTTTCCCCACACAGCTGACCTTTCTCAGGTATGGCCAGAGGCAAATCAGCACTTTAGCAAGGAGATTGATGACGAAGCAAACAGCTACTTCCAACGTATCTACAACCATCCACCCCATCCTACCATGTCTGTTGATGAGGTGAGTTTCCATAGTCAATGAATAAAATCCATTCACTATCAATTTAAATGCACTGCATGAGTTAATTTGAGTACAAAATGCCCTTGAATAGGCTAAATCCACAAGTCTTCAAAACTGTGTTGCTTCAAGTGCCTTCATTGCACTTCTAATTTGCTTGCCTGGTGACCGTTTCCATGAGCAAATTACAACGGTAGAATGTGAAGATGGGTTTCAAACCATTAAGTGTACCCCTCATCTAGAAACCTGGGGAATAGACCCTGATTATATTGGCTTCATTGCTTTTATGAATGAAAGCAGGTGTGTTTTCTATTTTGACAAATTACAATTGAACATGAGCTTTATCACTTCAGGTAAGTCTGCAATTATTTTCTCCCATCCTAGCTGACCAAAAACTGCAGGTATTTCACTCCAGTTTTAATGCCAGGGCCAGAGGCATGGCAATCTTAATTCATATGAATACAATTCTCCTCCTCTTAGTTTATAGCCTTCCCTAATGGTCATTATAATTATTGTGTGGTTCTTGGTGAACAGTCCTGTAGTCATAGTTAACGCCTATGCCCCTAACTGTGATGACACAAACTTTCTCAGTTGAACACTCTCCTCAGCCTTGATTTGCACCAGATGTTTCTAGGAGGTGACCTGAACTGTGTTTTGGACCCGGGATTTGTCTCACCCGGGGTGGCCAGGGCTTTGTCCTCTTTTATGGTACAGGTTTGGGCGGGGGTGGCACTTTTACATTCAAACAACAGAGTTTTCTCATGTCCGCCATGCGTACTCCTGCATTGTCCTTTTAAATTTTAAACTACCCTTCGGTAGTTGAGGCTGAGTACTCGCCAATTGTTATCTCTGATCAAGCCCCACATTCTGTTGATCTACAGAGTCCGGCCCTGCCGAGCACCCACCCTGGAGACTATGTATCTCTGTTGTCAAACAATAAATTTTGTGAGCATTTAGTCTACCTCCATAGAGGATTTCATAAAATTTTGAAGTCAGACTCCATTTCTCCCACCACCCTTTGGGAGGCTCGTACGGCCATCATTAGGGTGGTAAAGGGGATCTTCTTGTATGAGACGCATCTTCTGGAAAGAGAGGGGACCTCAGTCCTAGATAGGGATGCTTTCGTGTCTGCATGGGTTTCCTCCGGGTGCTCCGGTTTCCTTCCACAAGTCCCGAAAGGCGTGTTTGTTAGGGGAATTAGCCATTCTAAATTCTCCCTCAGTGTACCCGAACAGGTGCTGGAATGTGGCAACCAGGGGGTTTTCACCGTAACTCCATTGCAGTTAATGTAAGCCTACTTGTGACAATAATAAAGATTATTATCTGGCATCTTATGGGTTGCAGAATTGATTAACCAAATTGTCATGTTCCAGGTGGGTTCTCCACAAAGTAGATTCATCAATTATTTTGTATGAACGCTTGTTAATTTTTGTGTCATTTGTTGACATTACTCTGTGAGCTTGTGTTGGTTGTTGCAGTGCTGCATGCACTGTCTAAGCTGTGACTATTGCATTATTTTGTATTTGGTCCATGGGCATTGAATTCTACTCAAAACCAATGATATCATGTAGTGTTTTTGTTTTACAAGTTTAATGGAGAGTCATTGTAATGAACAGGATACTCTGGGCATGGTGCCATGCAGAAGCCTGGTCTGATATGGATGAATATGTAATCTTAGGTCTTGAACGGACAAGTGATGTAAAAAAAAAAACAAGTAACATCTATCATAGTCAATGATGTGTATCTTAGAATTAGATTTTCACTGCAGTGTGTTGTTGCATTGTGAATGTGCGGCTGATTTAGCACACTGGGCTAAACCGCTGGCTTTTAAAGCAGACCAAGGCAGGCCAGCAGCACGGTTCATTTCCTGTACCAGCCTCCCCAAACAGGCGCCGGAATGTGGCGACTAGGGGCTTTCCACAGTAACTTCATTGAAGCCTACTTTTGACAATAAGTGATTTTCATTTCATTTTTCATTTTCATGTCGCCATGTGCTGACTTCCAATCTTTCACCCAGGAACTGCAGAGAATCCTGCAGTTTTATATGTTTCTTTCGCCACTGCATTGTCAGCAGGATTGCATGAACTTTAGCCAGCTGTACAGTTGCATAAAGTTCATGGCAGTTTTTGAGGAGTGATTTCAAAGTGTAAAATTGATGTGTTTGAGATTGGAAGAGTAAGAAGAGGTAAAATCGAAGCATTATAAGCTGTAGTTTCATTGTGACTTTTGTCAGCCCAGCTGCGGGCCTTTATATATGTGGAGAATGTTCTTTTGAGGTTGCCACTGGTTCTGGGAGATGTATGAATCAGGAGTTGGAGGAACTAAAGCATCACCAAGCTCAATATAAAGGCAGTTTAAACTGACTTTCATGGCAGTGAAACAGTCTTTCAGGAACGGTTTTGTCCGTTCCTTAAGATTTTTACTTAAGTCTCTTGATGCAGTATTTTATTTCCGGCAAGAGATGATGTAGAAAAAGTTGTAAAATAACTGTCTACTCTCCTAACTCTGACAAAAGGAGAAACTGGGGAAATTATACTTTAATTCCTAATGAATACTATAATGAAAAATTCAAAACTGAGTTGCTGGAGTAAGATGAAATTGACACATTGTGACAGTGGTAATCATTCCAAATGTATGAAATTGATGTGCCTTATCGAGAAAAGAGACTATGCTTTGTTGCAGTCATAATAATGATCTACATCCCAGCAAAAGCTAGCAACTCCTTCAAAATTGGCTGATTGAGAGTCCTTGTTTTTAAAAAAAATCAGTTGGTCCTATTGCCACTACATTTTTTGTGAATTGAGTTCTATTTTATTGGTTGTAGTTGTTCAGTTGCACTATTTGATTTTCTTAAGAAGAACTGAAAATGAGGAGCAATTCTCCGGCTCCCGTTACGATACCGATTGAATATTCAAATATATTTCACTCCAGAATCTTGCAGACAACGCATTCAGGAGGTTGTCTTCCCAAAAGTGCAGAAACCACTGCACTCCCAATTTCACAGTTTTAACCACGGTTATGACCACAAGTTGTTAATTGCTAAGCAAACCAAATCCCAGAGAGAAACTGCTTAAGCCATACCTTTTTTTGTATTCTGAAAACAAGAAAACGTACTGATCTCAGTGGCAAGCAGTCCAGTAACATTTATAGGACTTTTAAGAAATTAAAAGTAAAAGATTTATTGACAAGAAAACCGTTAAACTAGTCTTATAAACCACCCCCCCCCCCCCCCCCCCAAAAGTCTCCATACTTGAAAATGAAAATCGCTTTATTGTCATGAGTAGGCTTCAATTAAGTTTTTTTTAAAATAATTTTTATTCAAATTTTTCAACAACAAATTTTCTCCCAACAATAAAATAAACAAGGTATAGAAATAAACAGAAAGAAGACCCCCCCAATACAAAGCAATAAATTAATAACAATACAATAAACAAGAAAGTAGCAAACAAACAGTCGCAAAAACAAACCCTCGAGAAAGGGCTGCCACCGCCAGAAGAACCCTTGTACCGACCCCCTCAGGGCAAACTTGACCTTCTCCAGCCTGATGAACCCGGCCATGTCATTAATCCAGGCCTCTGGGCTCGGGGGCTTCGTGTCCCTCCACTGTAAAAGAATCCTGCGCCGGGCTACTAGAGACGCAAAGGCCAGGATATCGGCCTATCTCGCCTCCTGCACTCCCGGCTCCGATGCTACACCAAAGATCGCGAGCCCCCAACCTGTTTCCACCCTGGAGCCGACCACCTTGAGCAAGGTCCCCGCCACCCCCTTCCAAAACCCCTCCAACGCCGGACATGCCCAGAACATGTGGGTGTGGTTCGCCGGGCCTCCCGAAAACCTCCCACACCTGTCCTCTCCCCCAAAGAACCGGCTCATCCTGGCCCCAGTCATGTGCGCCCGATGCAGCACCTTCAGCTGAATTAAGCTGAGCCGTGCGCAAGAAGAGGACAAGTTCACCCTCCTCAGGGCGTCCGCCCACGTCCCCTCGTCGATCTCCTCCCCAGCTTCTCCCACTTCACTTTCAGCTCCTCCACCGAGGCCGCCTCCTCCTCCTCCTCCTCCTCCTGCATCACCTGATAAATTGCCGAGATCCTACCCTCACCGACCCACGTCCCCGAGAGCACCCTATCCTGCACCCCCCTAGGCGGCAGTAGCGGGAACACCGCCACCTGCCACTTAACAAGCGCCCTAATCTGCATATATCTAAAAATATTCCCAGGGGGAGACCCCACTTCCCCTCCAACTCCTCTAAAGTTGCAAACTTCCCATCCGCCTGATGTCTGCTCTATGCGCCTGATGCCTGCCCTATGCCAACTCAAAAACCCACCATCTATTCTCCCTAGTGCAAACCGGTGATTGCCCCGTATCGGGGCCCACACTGAGTCCTTCACCTTCCCCCCCCCCCCCTATGCCACCTCCACTGCCCCCAAATTTTGAGGGAAGCCACCACTACTGGACTCGTAGAATACCTTGCCGGGGGGAGTGGGAGCGGGGCCGTCACCAATGCCTCCAAACCCATACCCACACAGGACGCCAGCTCCAACCTCTTCCATGCGGCACCCTCCCCCTCCATCACCCACCTACGAATCATTGCCACATTCGCAGCCCAGTAATACCCACACAAGTTGGGCGCCTACCTCCCTGCCTCGCTCCAGGAATACCCTCCTCACTCTCTGGGTCTTCTGCGCCCACATGAACCTCCGAATACTCTTATCAACCTTCCTAAAAAAAGCCTTCGGGATCAATATGGGGAGGCACTGGAAGAGAAACAAAAACCTCGGGAGCACCGTCATCTTAACTGACTGGACCCTTCCCGCCAAAGAGAGTGGTAATGCGTCCCACCTCCTAAACTCCTCCTCCATCTGTTCCACCAGCCTCTCAAAGTTTAGCCTATGCAGGGCCCCCCAGCTCCTAGCTATCTGGACCCCAAGATATCTAAAGCTCCTCTCCACCCTCTTCAACGGGAGCTCTCCTATCTCCCTCTCCTGGTCCCCCAGGTGCAGCACAGCAGCACAAACAGCTCACTCGTTCCCACGTTGAGTTTATAGCCCGAAAAATCCCCACACTCCCCAAGTATCCTCAGCACCTCTGGCATCCCACCCGCCAGATCCGCGATGTACAACAGTAACCCCCCCCCGGCCGCGCACAATCCCCCTCCAGTTCTTCGAATCCCTCAGCGCCATGGCCAAGGGCTCAATCGCTAACGCGAAGAGCAGGGGAGACGAGGGGCACCCTTGCCTCGTCCCTGGGACAGCCGAAAGCCCTCTGACCTCCTCCCATTAGTCACCACACTCGCTACCGGGGAACTACACAGCAGACTCACCCAGCTAATGAATCCCTCACCAAACCCAAACCTCCTCAGCACCTCCCACAGGTAGCTCCACTCCACCCTGTCAAATGCTTTCTCCGCATCCATGATGCTACTATTTCCGCCTCCCCATCCGCCGAAGCCATCATCATAACATTAAGCAGCCACCGCACATTGACATTCAGCTGCCTCCCTTTCACAAACCCCGTTTGGTCCTCATGGATAACCATCGGGACCACATCTTCCACCCTCCTCGACAGTATCTTAGCCAACAACTTTGCGTCCACGTTGAGGAGCGAGATCGGCCTGTAAGACCCGCACCAGAGGGGGTCCTTAACCTGCTTCGGGATCAGTGAGATTATTGTTCTAGACATCGTCGGGGGCAAAGCCCACCCCCCCGCCCGCCTCATTCAGGGTCCTCACAAGCAGCGGGCCCAGCAGAGAACTTATAAAACTCCACAGGGAACCCGTCAGGCCCCAGCGCTTTCCCCGTCCGCATTCTCCCCAGCGCCTCCATCAGCTCCTCCAACTCGATTGGGGCCCCCAGACCCTCCACCCACTCATCTTCCACTCTTGGGAACTCCAGCTTATCCAGAAAGCAGTCCACCCCACCCACCTCCCTGGGGGGGCATCGACCGGTACAGCCCCTCGTAAAAGGATCTAAATACCCCATTAATGTCCCTACCACTCTGCACCAGGTTCCCGCCTGCATCTGTGACTCCCCCTATCTCTCTCGCTGCCTCCCGCTTCCGGAGCTGGTGGGTCAGCATCCGACTTGCCTCCTCCCCGTACTCATATACCGCTCCCTGCGCCCTCCTCCACTGTGCCTCCGCCTTCTGGGAGGTCAGTATATCGAACTCCATTTGGAGACTGCGACGCTTCCTCAAAAGCCCCTCTTCCGGGACATCCGCATACCTCCTGTCCACCCTTACCATTTCTTCCACCAACCTCTCCCTCTCAACCATCTCCCCCCTCTCCCTGTGCGCCCGAATAGATATCAGCTCCCCTCTAACCACCGCCTTCAGCGCTTCCAAGACCACTCCAACTTGCACCTCCCCGTTATCGTTGGCTTCCAAATACCCCTACGGACCCGCCCACATACTTCCTCCTCTGCCAGAAGCCCCACATCTAACCTCCACAGCGGGCGCTGATCCTTCCCCTCCCCCAGCTCCAGGTCCACCGAATGCGGAGCATGGTCAGATATGGCTATCGCCGAATACTCCGCCCCCACCACTCTCTGGATTAGCGCCCTGCTGAGGACAAAAAAGTCAATCTGGGAATAAGCTTTATGGACATGGGAGAAAAAGGAAAACTCCCAACCTCCTGGCTTCAAAAACCTCCAAGGGTCTACCCCTTCCATCTGATCCATGAACCCCCTCAGCACTGAGGCCACCGCCGGCCTCTTGCCCGTTCTTGACCTCGAATGATCCAGAGCTGGATCCAACACAGTATTAAAACCCCTCCAAAGATCAAGCCCCCCATCTCCAGGTCCGGGATCCGGCTCAACATTCGCCGCATGAAGCCCGCATCGTCCCAGTTGGGGGCGTACACATTAACCAGAACCACCCGTTCCCCTAGAAGCCTACCACTCACCATTACGTATCTACCTGCGCTGTCCGCCACCACACTCGACGCCACAAACGACAAGCTCTTGCCTACTAAAATCCACCCCTCGGTTCTTCGCATCTAGCCCCGAGTGTAACACCTGCCCAACCCAGCCTCTTCTCAGCCTCACCTGATCCGCCACCTTAAGGTGTGTCTCCTGGAGCATAGCCGCGTCCACTCCCAGCCCCTTCAAATGCGCCAAGACCCGGGACCGCTTCACCGGTCCATTCAGCCCCCTCACGTTCCATGTGACTAGCCGAATCTGGGGGGGTCTTCCCCCTCCCTCTGCGCTGGTAGAGCCATAGCTCTCCCTCGGTGGCAGACACCCCTCACAACCTCCCCCATCACCAGCAGTTCCCCTTTGGCCCCTGCAGCAGCAACCCGGTACCCCCCCTCCTAACCCCCCCTGCCATGCCGTGTAACCCTTTCCATCGTACTTCCGTAAGTCAGCCGATTCCTGCTGACCCCGGCTGCTCCCACCATCCCAACACCCCCCCACCCCCACCCCGATGCAACACAACCACCAATCCCCCCTCCCAGTGCCGGCCCCACCCACTGTTCCTCCAGCACGGGAAGAAAACCCGCGCTTCCGTCCCCCCCCCTCGGCCCCAAAACGCGGGAAAAAGACGGGTACATGACCCAACGGGACCACGAACAGCTCCCCAGCCCTCCATCAGTGAAAAAACGAAAAAGCGCCCAAATAACTAAATAACAGTCCCAAAAAGCAAAAAGGCATCATCAAACACAACCAATAAAAGCGAAAGGATCGAGTCGAGCTTTTCTGCCTGGACAAAGGCCCAGGCCTCCTCTGGAGGATCAAAATAGAGCTGGCGGTCCTTGTAAGTGACCCAGAGGGAGGCCGGCTGTAGCAGGGCAAACTTCACCCCCTTCCTGTGAAGCACTCCCTTCGCCCGATTGAAACCAGCCCTTCTCTTCGCCACCCTCCGCGCTCCAGTCCTGATAGATCCTGATCTCAGCATTCTCCCACTTGCTGCTCCTTTCCTTCTTCGCCCATCTCAGCACACACTCACTGTCAACGAAGCGGTGAAAACGGACCAGCACCGCCCTAGGCGGCTCATTCGGCTTGGGCTTCCTCAACAGCACTCGATGGTCACCCTCCAGCTCCAAGGGTCCCTGGAACGACCCCACGCCCATTAACGAGTTCAGCATCACAGCCACGTAGGCCCCCAAATCCGAACCTTACAGCCCCTCCGGAAGGCCCAGAATCCGCAGGTTCTTCCGACGGGAGCGGTTCTCCATCTCTTCCATCCTCACTAGCTACTTCTTGTGGAGCGCCTCGTGCAACTCCACCTTCACTGCCAGGCCCAGGAGTTCGTCCTCGCTCTCCGAGGCCTTTTGCCGTAGCTCTCGGATCTCTGCACCATGAGCCGTCTGAGTCGCCATGAGCTTGTCCACCGAGGCCTTAAACGGTTCCAGGATCTCAGCCTTCAACTCTCTGAAGCTGCTCCTGCGCCCACTGCCGCCACGCTGCCGGTTCCCTGCCCGCCGCCATCTTGCTTTTCCTGCCTCGCACCTTTCTCTGCTCCAAAGCCGATTTTTTTGACCACTCCTGGTCCAGTCCATCCACCGGCAGATAAGCACAGTGGATGTGTTCCCACGCGGGGAAAAGTCCAATCAGCACCGCTACGGGCCCTTAAAAGAGCCAAAAATAGCGGGAGCTACTGAACGTGCGGCTTAGATCCACATCACCGCAACCGGAAGTCCGGCTTCAATGAAGTTACTGTGAAAAGCCCCTAGTCGTGACATTCCGGCGCCTGTCCGGGAAGGCTGGTACGGGAATCGAACCGTGCTGCTGGCCTGCTTTAAAAGCCAGCGATTTAGCCCAGTGTGCTAAACCAACCCCTATTGGTCAGAGCCTTCTTGAAACACTCCTTTACAGATGTTTAACCATAGAAATCCAGTAATATTACTCAAAACAAAACTGCTGCTACGGCTTTAATGAAAAATGAAATGAAAATCGCCTATTGTCACGAGTAGGCTTCAATGAAGTTACTGTGAAAAGCCCCATTGTTCTTGGCACTTTTTTAAAACTTCCCAAATCTTTCCTATTTTCCCATTTTTGAGATCAAATAAAATTTAATAACCTCCTCGGTTGTTAAGAAAACTTTGCAAGCTGTAAAAGCCTTTTTATTCACCATTGAAATTTAACAGCTGAGAAAACTACATCCCTCTATCTCCTAATGTAAACTTCTAAACTTATTTACATATAAAACTACTTGACCGTAGCTTCATTTCAAATGTATGTATTTGACACCTTCACTCCTTTCATCCCTCAGCCTCCAGACACTGTCTCCATTAGTCTTTTGCTAGCTTAATTTACAAACGCTCTGCTTTCTTTATAGAATAACACAGTATTCCACAAAAATACAAAGCATCCATTCTCTCGCAGCCCCATGTAAAGTGAGACTTCTGTTTAATTTTAGTAATCGGAGACCTAGAGTTCCACACTCTGGAAAGTAACTAAGTAGCAAAGTAACTAATACTGTTGGATTTTGTTGGGTGAGGATATCAGGTGCTGTGGAGCAAAGGAGGGAAATTAGATTTGAGGTGCAGATCAACCATGATCTAACTTGAATGGATAACGCTCCTGAGCAGCTGAATGGCCTAATTCTGTTCCGATATTGTCAAGTTTTGTCATTCTTTTGCTTTTTATGTTGTCTCTGAAAAATGGTGCTGACTTGTTAAATTTCCTCTTATTTTTGCAGGTTTTGGAAATGCTGCAGAGGTTTAAGGATTCCAGCATTAAGCGTGAAAGGGAGGTTTTTAACTGTATGCTACGTAACCTCTTCGAGGAGTATCGCTTCTTCCCCCAGTACCCAGATAAGGAGCTGCACATCACTGCCTGCCTGTTTGGTGGAATTATCGAAAAGGGGCTGGTCACCTATATGGCATTGGGACTTGCACTGCGCTATGTTCTTGAGGCATTGCGCAAACCTTTTGACTCCAAGATGTACTACTTTGGTATTGCTGCACTAGACAGATTTAAAAATAGGTATGTTTTATTTAATTTTTTTCTGTATCAGAGTCTGGTTATGGGCAACTTCACTGAAGAAGAAAGTTGATCTGAACAGTGATATCAAGATTTGGGGCAACTTATTGTGAGTAGTGTGTTTCCTGTGGTGTTTAATCTGTTTCAGAACACATGCACAACACATACTTGCACAACACATATTTCACAGTTTTTCAAATTATGGAATTTGGTTATATCAAGAGCGTTTAAGTGCTATCCTTGCATATTTCAGGCCTGGTCTAAGATATTCTAGTGAAATTAATTTTGGTAATCTCAAACCAGGCCCTGGATATGAATCCATATTGCGCGTAATTTGATGTTAATATTGGTGGTCTTGTTCAGATGGGGAGGTGCTGGGGGTTGAAATACAAGTGTCATGCTGCAGTTGGGGGGGGGCGGTCATCATTTTTGAAGCATTATTAATGGACCTTGACTAAAGTGGCTTGATATATAAATTAGTTGCAAAAACTGCAGTTATGTTTCATTTATCAATACTTCATCAAACCCTTTTTTGAAAGTGCACATGCAAAACCCCTTTTCTGTTAGACGGCCAATCTTCTATCCATGCTTAATACACATGAAATTTTATTTTCCCCAATAACCTTTATGTCACCTAATGGAATGCTTTCTAGAAATCCAAGTGTAGCACATAAACACACACCACTTCATCCACGCGCATAATAAATTGGTTAAACATTATTTCCCTTGCACAATACGATGATCTCTCTTGCAGATTACCTCGAGTTTCTCTTAAATGCTCAGGTGTGACCTCCTTAATTATCGATTCGAACACCTTCCCCACGATAGATGTCCAGCTAACTGGTCCGTAGTTTTGATTTACAGCTATTGCTGGAATGTTTTTGTATCTTTTATAGTGAAGACAGCAGCCAGAGGACTGGATGTGGTCCCACTATTGTGAAAGGTTGTAGAGCTAAGCCAAGGAACTACAAATCAGTGAGTCTCATGTCTGTAGTAGGGCAACTTTTGGGAGGAAATTCCGGAGGAGAGAATCTATCTCCACTTGAAGAGGCACGGTTTGATCAGGAATCGTCACCATGGCTTTGTCAGAGGGATGTCATCCCTAACCAATTTGTATGAATTTTTTGAGCATGTGGCCAGGTGTGTAGATAAGGGTAGTGCAGTTGATGTAGTTTATATGGATTTCAGGCATGCCTTTGACAAGGTCCCACAAAAGAGACCTAGAAAGAAGGAAAATGCACATGGGATACAGAGTAACTTGATACGGTGGATTCAAAATTGGCTTGGCTATAGGAGACAGAGGGTGATAACAGACAGCTGCTTTAGTGACTGTAAGCCGGTGTCAGGTGGTGTACCAGAGGGATCTGTGCTGGTCCCCTATTGTTAGTTATCTATATAGATGACTATGTGGGGGGTAGGATCAGTACATTTATGGATAATGCAAAGATTGACCGGGTGGTTAACAGTGATGTTGAGTATCATGGATTGCAAGAAGATATAGACGGGATGGTCAAATGTGTAGAAAAGTTGCGGATGGAATTTAACCGTGAAAAGTGTGAGGTGATACACTTTGGAAGGAGTAACTTGGCAAGGATGTATTCAATGAATGAAATAACACTGGGAAGTTCCGAGAAACAAAGGAACCTTGGTGTGTTTGTCCATAGA
The DNA here is from genome assembly GCF_902713615.1 of Scyliorhinus canicula. NCBI lineage: Eukaryota > Metazoa > Chordata > Chondrichthyes > Carcharhiniformes > Scyliorhinidae > Scyliorhinus > Scyliorhinus canicula. The sequence goes on along the minus strand of NC_052154.1, from coordinate 88,057,730 downwards.
TCTCTGAAGGCAAAAGAGCAGGTTAATAGGGTGGTGAAAAAGGCACTTGCCTTTATTAATTGAGGCATAGATTACAAAAGGAGGGAGATCCTGTTGAAGTTGTATAGAACTTTGGTGAGGCCACAGCTGAGTAGCAATTCTGGTCGCCACATTACAGGAAGGATGTGATTGCACTGGAGGGGGTGCAGAGACGATTCACCAGGATGCTTCCTGGAATGGACCATTTAAGTTATGAAGAGAGGTTGGATAGGCTTGGGTTGTTTTAGCTGGAGCAGAGAGGACTGAGTGGCAACCTGATCGAGATGTAGAATATTATGAGGGGCATGGACAGGGTGGTGGGGAGCAGTTGTTCACCTCAGTTGAAGGGCCAGTTACGAGGGGTCACAGTCAAGGTGAAAGGTTTAGAGATTTGAGGAGAAACTTTTTTGCCCAGAGGTTGATGAAGGTTTGCAGTGCACTGCCTGGGAGGGTGATAGAGGTGGGTTGCCTCACATCCTGGATGATCACTTGGCACTTCATAACATTCAAGGCAATGGGCAATCGCTGGCAAATGGGATTAGATAGGCAGGTTAGGTGTCTTTCATGCATTGGTGCAAACTCAATGGATCAAAGGGCCTCTTTGCACTATTATTCTGTGAAAATATTTGTTCATTTCACCTGCTGGTTCCTTATTGTGGTAATTATTATGAACTCTCTATTGTCATTATCCAGAGGACCAACACTCGCTTTACTCTTTTCCCTTTTTAAATACCTGTAGAAATATTTTGCTATGTGTTTTTTACATTTTTAGCTAGCTTCCTCTCGTACTATATTAATCTTTTGTCATTCTGTGCTGTTCTTTATATTCTGACCAATCATCTGAGCTGCCACTCATCTTTGTGCAGTTATGTGCTTCTTCCTTAAGCTTGATGCTTTCTTTAACTATTATTAACCACAGATGGTGTGTCCTTCCCTTGGAATTTTTCATTATAGTAGGAATAAACAGGGCAGCACGGCGCCAAGGTCCGAGGTTCGATCCCGGCTCTGGGTCACTGTCCATGTGGAGTTTGCATATTCACCCCGTGTTTGCGTGGGTTTCACCCCCACAACCCAAAGATATGCGGCGAGGTGGATTAGCCACACTAAATTGCCCCTTAATTGGAAAAATAAATTGGGTACTCTAAATTTATTTTAAAAAATAGTAGGAATAAACATATTGAGTATTCTGAAATTATTAAAGTTGAGATTGTGGAGTACCTGGAAGTGCATGATAAAATTGGACCCAGTCAGCACAGCTTCATCAAGGGGAGGTCATGTCTGATAAATCTGTTTGAATTATTTGAGGATGTAACAAGGAAGTTAACCAAAGGAGAAAGTGAAAATTCTAAATGCCTCAATAAAACTTTTTCTAAAAAAAAGGAGAACCAGCGGACGTTAATTATTTGGATTTCCAGAAGGCCTTTGACAAGGTGCCGTATAGGTCCCCTGCTGTTCAGGGTAAGATACTGGTATGGATAGAGGATTGGTTGACTGGCAGAAGGCAGAGAGAGTGTGGATGAAGGGGTCTTTTTCAGGATGGCAGCCGGTGACGAGTGGTGTGCCTCCGGTCGGTATTGGGACCACAACTTTTCACAATATATATTAATGATCTGGAAGAAGAAACTGCGGAAACTGTTACTAAGTTTGCAGATGATGCAAAGATCTGTAGAGTGACAGATAGTGTTGAGGAAGCAGGGGAGCTACAGCAGAACTTGGGCAGGCTAGGAGAGTGGACAAAGAAGTGGCAGATGGAATACAATGTGTGAGGTTATGCACTTTGGTAGGGAGAATAGAGGCATTGACTATTTTCTAATTGGGAAAGGTGTAGGAAATCAGAAGCACAAAGGGGCTTAGGAGTCCGAGTTCAAGATTCTCATAAGGTTAATGTGAAGATTCAGTCAGCAGTTAGGAAGGCAAATGCAATGTTAGCATTCATGTCGAGAGGGCTGGAATACAAGAGCAGAGATGTACTTCTGAGGTTATAAGGCTCTGGTCAGACCCCATTCGGAATATTGAGAGAAGTTTTGGGCCCTGTATCGAAGGAAGGATGTGATGGCCTTGGAAAGGGGCCAGAGGAGGTTCACAAGAATAATCCATGGAATGTAAAACTTGTCATATGAGGCGCAGTTCAGGACTCGGGGTCGGTACCGAACCCTGTGGCACCCCACTAGTTACATCTTGCCATCCAGAAAAAAACCATTTGTCCCGACTCTGTCTTCTGTCCAGCAGCCAGTCTTCTATCCAAGTTAATAAGTTACCCCTAATCCCATGTGATCTGACCTTGTTAATTAACCTTCTCTGCAGCCCCTTATCAAATGTCTTCAGGAAGTCGAGATAAACTACATCCACAGGATCCCCATTATCCACTTTCCTTGTTACATCTTCGAAGAACTCTAGCAAAAACCGTACTGAGTCTGATGGATAGCAAATGTCCTGATATTATTTCCTTGATAATGGATTCTAACAATTTCCAACAACAGATGTTAAACTAACCTGGTCTGTAATTTCCCACATTCTGTCTCCCTTTTTGAATAAGACGTTACGTCAACATTTTCCAACCTATTGGCAGGGGGATGGGAAACGATGCAGGAAGTTGGAAGGTAGTAAAACAGGGACAGAAGCAAAAGGAAGTAAGGGGGAAAGTGCAAGGCAGAGAAGACATAGTCAAAAATCAAAAAGGGCGACAGTACAAGGTACAGTGACTGAGGGGAGCTCAGTGAATAGGCCCAGTAATACTAAAAGGAGTAAAACTGGAGATGCTAAGATTCAAAACAGAGGTAAAAAAACCAACATAAGTGTACTTTACCTGAATGCTCGTAGTATTTGGAATAAAGTAAATGAGTTGATGGCGCAAATCATCGTGAATGACTATGATTTAGTGGCCATTACTGAAACATGGTTAAAGGATGGTCACGTCTGGGAGTTAAATATCCAAGGGTATCAAACTATTCGGAAGGACAGAGTGGATGGTAAGGGAGGTGGTGTAGCTCTGTTATTTAAGGATGACATCCAGCAATAGTTAGGGTTGATATCGGTGCTATGGAGGATAAGGTTGAATCCATTTGGGTGGAAATCAGGAATAGTAAGGCGAAAAAGTCACTGATATGAGTAGTCTATCGGCCACCAAATAGTAACATTATGGTGGGGCATGCAATAAACAAAGGGATAACTGATGCATGTAGAAATGGTACAGCAGTTATCATGGGGGATTTTAATCTACATGTCGATTGGTTTAACCAGGTCGGTCAAGGCAACCTTGAGGAGGAGTTTATAGAATGTATTCGCGATAGTTTCCTAGAACAGTATGTAATGGAACCTACGAGAGAACAAGCGGTCCTAGATCTTGTACTGTGTAATGAAACAGGATTGATTCATGATCTCATAGTTATGGATCCTCTCGGAAGGAGCGATCACAATATGGTGGAATTTAAATACAGATGGAGGGTGAGAAGGTAAAATCAAATACTAGTGTTTTGTGTTTCAGCAAAGGAGATTTACAATGGGATGAGAGAAGAACTAGCTAAGGTAGACTGGGAGCAAAGACTTTATGGTGGAACAGTGGAGAACCTTCCAAGCGATTTTTCACAGTGCTCAGCAAAGGTTTATACCCACAAAAAGGAAGGACGGTAGAAAGAGGGAAAATCGACCGTGAATATCTAAGGAAATAAGGGGGAGTATCAAATTGAAGGAAAGAGCATACAAAGTGGCAAAGATTGGTGGGAGACTAGAGGACTGGGAAATATTTAAAGAGCAACAGAAAACTACTAAAAAAGCTATAAAGAAGAGTAAGATAGAGTATGAGAGTAAACTTGCTCAGAATATAAAAACAGACAGCAAACGTTTTTACAAATATATAAAGCAAAAAAGAGTGGCTAAGGTAAATATTGGTCCTTTTAGAGGATGAGAAGGGAGTTTTAATAATGGGAGATGAGGAAATGGCTGAGGAACTGAACAGGTTTTTTGGATCAGTCTTCACAGTGGAAGACATAAATAACATGCCAGTGACTGATGGAAATGAGACTATGACAGGTGATGACCTTGAGAGGATTGTTATCACTAAGAGGTAGTGATGGGCAAGCTAATGGGGCTAAAGGTAGACAGGTCTCCTGGCCCTGATGGAATGCATCCCAGAGTGCTAAAAGAGATGGCTAGGGAAATTGCAGATGCACTAGTGATGATTTACCAAAATTCACTAGACTCTGGGGTGGTCCCGGTGGATTGGAAATTAGCAAACGTGACACCACTGTTTAAAAAAGGAGGTAGGCAGAGAGCAGGAAATTATAGGCCAGTGAGCTTAACGTCGGTAGTAGGGAAGATGCTGGAATCTATCATCAAGGAAGAAATAGCGAGGCATCTGGATAGAAATTGTCCCATTGGGCAGACGCAGCATGGGTTCATAAAGGGCCGGTCGTGCCTAACTAATTTAGTGAAACTTTTTGAGGACATTACCAGTGCAGTGGATAACGGCGAGCCAATGGATGTGGTATATCTGGATTTCCAGAAAGCTTTTGACAAGGTGCCACACAAAAGGCTGCTGCATAAGATAAAGATGCATGGCATTAAGGGCAATAGCATGGATAGAGGATTGGTTAAGTAATAGAAAGCAAAGAGTGGGGATTAATGGGTGCTTCTCTGGTTGGCGATCAGTAGCTAGTGGTGTCCCTCAGGGATCCGTGTTGGGCTCACAATTGTTCACAATCTACATAGATGATTTAGAGTTGGGGACCAAGGGCAATGTGTTCAAGTTTCAGATGACACTAAGATGAGTGGTAAAGCGAAAAGTGCAGAGGATACTGGAAGTCTGCAAAGGGATTTGGATAGGTTAAGTAAATGGGCTAGGGTCTGGCAAATGGAATACAATGTTGACAAATGTGAGGTTATCCATTTTGGTAGGAATAACAGCAAACGGGATTATTATTTAAACAATAAAATATTAAAGCATGCTGCTGTGCAGAGTGACCTGGGTGTGCTAGTGCATGAGTCACAGAAAGTTGGTTTACAGGTGCAACAGGTGATTAAGAAGGCAAATGGAATTTTGTCCTCCTTTGCTAGAGGGATGGAGATTAAGACTAGGGAGGTTATGCTGCAATTGTATAAGGTGTTAGTGAGGCCACACCTGGAGTATTGTGTTCAGTTTTGGTCTCCTTACTTGAGAAAAGACGTCATGGCACTGGAGGGTGTGCAGAGGAGATTCACGAGGTTAATCCCAGAGCTGAAGGGGTTGGATTACGAGGAGAGGTTGAGTAGACTGGGACTGTACTCGTTGGAATTTAGAAGGATGAGGGGGGATCTTATAGAATCATTTAAAATTATGAAGGGAATAGATAGGATAGATGCGGGCAGGTTGTTTCCACTGGCGGGTGAAAGCAGAACTAGGGGGCATAGCCTCAAAATAAGGGGAAGTAGATTTAGGACTGAGTTTAGGAGGAACTTCTTCACCCAAAGGGTTGTGAATCTATGGAATTCTTTGCCCAGTGAAGCAGCTGAGGCTCCTTCATTAAATGTTTTTAAGGTAAAGATCGATAGTTTTTGAAGAATAAAGGGATTAAGGGTTATGGTGTTCGAGACGGAAAGGAGCTGAGTCCACAAAAGATCAGCCATGATCTCATTGAATGGCGGAGCAGGCTTGAGGGGCCAGATGGCCTACTCCTCCTAGTTCTTATGTTCTGTGTCCAGGGAATGTTATAACATTCAACATTCTGAAATGACACCCTGCTACACTTGGACCCCACGCCCCGCCCAAAACAGGGAGAGACTAAGAGAATACGAGATGGACTTAATTGGGTTTTCAGTGCATTGACATAGTTTTACACCACAAAAGAGGCCCATCAGATCTGTGCCAACCATCAAGCACCTATCCATTCTAATCCCGTTTCCCACCATTTGGTCCGTAGCTATGTCTGCTCTGGTGTTTCAAGTGCTCATCTAAATGCTTAAATGTTGGGAGGATTCCCGCCTCTACCACCCCTCAGGCAGTGAGTTCCAGATTCCCACCACCCTGTAAGTGAAGTTTTCCAAATCCCCTCTAAATCTCGCGCCCCTTATCTTAAATTTATGCCCCCTAGTTATTGACCCCTCTGCCAGGGGAAAATGCTTTTTCCTATCTACCCTATCTTGTGTCCCTCCTTTTGTACGCCTCAATCATGCCTCCCAGCCTTCTCTGCACTAAGGAGAACACCCCAGCCTAACCAGCCCCTCTTCATAGCTGAAACGCTCAAGCCCAGGCAACATCCTGAGGAATCTCCTCTGCACCCTTTCTCGCACCATCACATCCTTCCTGTAGTGAGGCAACCAGAACTGGAAATAGTATTCCAGCTGTGGCTTAACAAGTGTTTTATAAAGCTTCATCATAACCCCCTGCATTTCTATCCCATGCCTCGGCCAATAAAGACAAGTACCATGTACTTTTAACCACCTTGTGTACCTGCCCTGCTGCCATCAGGGATCTTTGGCATGCACCACAAGGTCCCTCTGGTCCTTTGTACGTTAGTCTTAACATTCATTATGTATTCCTTTCCATGTTAGTCCTCCCAAAATACATTGCCTCTCACTTTACAGGGTTAAATTCCATTTGCCAATGTTATGCCCAACTGACCAAATATAGAAACGAACTGAGGACATATTACCCTAAATGCACATCCTTTGTTTAATCAGTTCTATTTGCAATAGTTCTCATGTTACAGTAGTGGAATTGTGAAGGTCAGTATTAGAATATTAGCGTGTGAAAAAAATTATTTATTCAGATTTCTTCCATGGTATTCTGGCATGTTACTGATGCCACTTTGGTGGTATTTGCCATTGGAATTGAGACTTGGAAATCCTCTTTGGTTTGTGAAGTATTTTCTTTGATGGTTGCTGTTGCATTTAAAAAAAGAAGCAGAATACTACGAACGTGTGAGAAATCTGAAATAAAAGCAGAAAATGTTGGAAATTCTCAGCCTCTGTGAGAAAGTTCTGGCCATCAATCCAATATGTTACCCCTGTTTCTCTCCATAGATGCTGCTGAATATTTGCACCATTTTCGGTTTTTGCTTAGACTATGTTTTGAGTAATAAAAGTTAAGATTTGCATTTTATAATCCCCAAGCATATGAACCATTCAATACTAAACTGGAGGTCTTTAAATATTAGGTTACATTTGCACAGGTAAAGTATAAATGCAAATAATTTTTACCGTATAATGGGTTTGTCAGAAACTCCTTTCCTCATCCACATAGCTGGGTGAGAGAAGGCACCCATCCAGTCCTGGATTAGAATAATTTTCACACTGGGCATTATTGCCCTTGAGGAGTAGGCCATTTGGCCCTCAAGCCTGTTCCACTGTTTAATCAAGGGTGTCACAGTGATTAGCGCTGTTCCCTCACGCCAGAGACCGGGTTCGATTCCGACCTCGGCTGAATGTGGAGTTTGCACATTCTTCCCATGTCTGCATGAATTTCCTCCGGTTTCTTCCGCAGTCCAAAGATTTGCTGGTTAGGTGGATTGTCTGTGCTAAATTGCCCCTAGGTTGGATTACGGGGGTGGGGTGGGGGATTGGGCCTAGGTCGGGTGCTCTTTCAGAGGTTCAGCCTTTTCAGAGTCCCAGAGTCTCTGCCCTTGTGACAAGAAAATTCTCCCCATCTCCATTTTAAATGGGCCACCTCTTATTTTTTAAGCAGTGACCCCTAGTTCTACATTCTTTGACAAGTGGAAACATCCTTTCCATATGCACCCTGTCAAGATCCCTCAGGACTGTGTGTTTCTTGTTTGTTATGAAAGGAAACTTTTAGACGACCTAACCTGAAGGTTTCATGGTTATCAAGGGGACTCATTAAGTTAGCTCAGGTAAATATATTGGTGAAGGCTTCAGTACTGTAAATTCTATGTCTATGTTTAAAATACCAATAGGAAATTGGTGTTGTAGTTATTGAATAATTTAGATGTGGGCAGTGCCGATGAGTTTAAGGGGCAGTTGGGTTTATTTCTGAAGAGAATGCATTATGTCGAGGCTTGGGGATGAAAGCCAGCACTACCCCATATTACTCTAATGGTCTCTGGTCTGATTATAGATTGAAGGACTATCCGCAGTATTGTCAGCACTTGGCTTCTATAGGCCACTTCCTACAGTTTCCTCATCATTTACAGGAGGTAAGTGGTGCTCTCATAATGGCTTGAATGTTTTTTGTAACCACATTGTGGTGATGCCTCGGCAGTTTTCATTCTGACATCTGTAACCAGCAAACTTCATGGGCATGGTGGTCTCAGCGGTTGAACCGACTTGCAAGTGTGACCTTTTTTTTGAGAGTTGTTTCTGCGATGGGCTAGAACCTGATTTTGATCAATATAAAAATGAAAAACTTAGGCTTTATTTCATTGCACAGTAGTATGTCCCCAAAACATTTTGTACTTGGAGGTAATTTGCTGTGCGCAGGAATTGTATGTTTCAGCATAGCAGCTAGCTTCCATTGATGTCAAAAATCCTTTTGAATTGGGTTTACTGTGAAACTAATGTCCTTTTGCTCTAGAGTGGGCTATTTGTGTCAGCTCTCCCCAGCCAATTTATTCCCTGATCACCTAAAAAGATGTTCTTTCCTGAAGTCCAGTTCTACAATAATCTTGCCCAATGGCTCGGTGGACTGTGGGCAGCATTGTAGGCAGGTCTTACCATGGCCTTGACTGATCTCCATGTGCTTCCAGAATGGGTCCCTAAATTGGGATCAGGACTGCCAGCTAATGTTTTTTCCCCCTTTTGTTCTCTGTTCAGCCCAGTGGTTCAGGGCAATTCTGGTGTCTACTACCACCACCCCTCATTCCCAAACTGAAATCCATTAAACCTAAGGCCTAGAATTAAAATCAGGACCCAGATAGATAGCTTGTTTCTACCTGCAGGAGTGTTTTGACTTTGTGACCTCCGGAGAGTTTTGTGAATTATAAGTCTCTATTTGTTGAAACCAGAGGGCAATGGTTTCTGATTTTTTTTTATCATCAAAAACATTGACTTTGGAGGTACATTGCAGTAACTTTACATCAATTAAAAATAACGTGTTACTATTCATTTTCAATCATTTCTATTTGTTCCAGTACATTGAGTACGGCCAGCAGTCCAGAGACCCTCCTGTGAAAATGCAAGGTAGCATTACAACCCCTGGCAGTATTGCATTGGCCCAGGCTCAGGCCCAAGCACAGGCTCAGAATAAGACCCCCCTCACCAGACAAGTCAGCGCCATTGTAACCACGTCCACAACCACTACCGTGACCAAAGCCACTACAGTTACCAGGCCGACTGGAGTGAGCTTTAAGAAAGATGTACCTGTGAGTAATATCATTGTTTTCCACTGGAGCGATTTCAAAGTAATGTTAAAAGCAAAATACTGTGGATAGTGGAAATCTGAAATTAAAACACACAGTGCTGGAAGAACCCAGGTCTGGCAGCATCTGTGGAGAGACAGAGTTAACATTTCTAGTCGAGTCTGTATAACTCTTCAGGGCTCTGAAAAAAACAAGTCATATGGACTTGAAACATTAACTATGCTTCTCTCAACAGATGTTACTGCACCTGCTCAGCTTTTCCAGCATTGTCTATTCAAAATAATGTTTTACTTTCAGAAACTTAGTTTGCTCTCTGCGTTTGGATTTTTCAGATTGTTCTCGTGTTTATAATTGGCTACTTAATACTGAAATAAATATTGTAAGCATTGAGCAGTAACAATGGCTATTGTAAAATATTTTCTCTGCAGTTTTTTAACTTCTATATTCATCACCTACCCATACTTGATGGAGGAGGAAGTTATTAATTTGCCACCTCTAGCTTTTAAAATATGTCATTAGATTTTAATTATCATTATCTTCGTATGATAATGGATTTCACAAGATTTGTGAACAGGGCATCTATAAGTGGCATCTAAGTAACTTCAAAAGGTTTTCATCAAACTTGATGTCTAATTGCCTCTTAATACTTGCATGCTAGAAATGTTGCTTTTATTGAGTGGTGTTCATGTAAATATTTCATACCTCAAGCTGAAAGCTGTATATTTATGCCTTTTTGAAGGATGTTTGCTCCCGGCCTATAGGTTTCTTGGAATGCCAGACCTGGTGCTTTTACGTTACCCTCTTCCTGTAAACAAGTGTCTGAAACGTAAACCAAAGTATCTAGATGTGTGACATAATATTCAGACTATATTGTACTGCAAATTCAAAATTTCAACTGAAACTGAACCATATAAATGGCAGAAACGAAGTACTCAAATCTATCTGATCTGATGTTTGTATGTCTGTATTTGTGATAGTTTAAAGCCCTCTGTGACTGATCTTCATATACTTGGGTATTTTGCGTCCTCGGTTTCTTTATTGAGGCATTTATAATTTTAACATTTTAAACAAAGAGATCCAACACGCAGAAAAACCCACAATAACATACCTAAACCCCCCCCTCAAAGTATAAACCCTAACTACTCATACATTGCATTTCTTATCTTTAGTGTTGTCACTTCCAGGCCCCACACCCCACTGACAGTAAATTTTCCTTGAAGAAGTCGATGAATGGCTGCCACCTCTGAGTGAACCCCTTAAGACGAATTTAATTTTCTCTAACCTAAGAAACCCTGCCATGTCACTGACCGAAACACCCGACTTTGGAGGCTCTGAGTCCCCCCCCCCATCCCGAAAGATTCTGTCTCCGGGCCACCAGGGAGGCAAAGGTTAAAAAGGCCACTCTTCTCTGCACCCCCCTCGGTTCCCAGATCTTCTAATGTTTGAAAGTTAATAAAAGGAAATGCAATAAATGATGGTTCTGCTACAGTAATGCTCATACCTTCTTGATGGTAATGTTGAACACTTTTTCAAATTTAACCTCTGACTTTGGCTGCCAACTCCTTCAAACCTACAGCACATGAATTGTTTATACCCATGGAGTTTTTTTTTCACTGGAGCAACAACCAATTTGTGTTCAAAGTACCAGTCTGCCAAAGGCTTTTATGTAATTCCATTGACAAAATGTATGTTACAGCAAAGTCCTCCTGTTTTATTTTTTTTAGCCCTCCATTAATACAACGAACATAGAAACATTGTTGGTGGCCACAGACCAGGCAGAGAGGATAGTGGAACCACCTGAGAATATTCAAGAAAAAGTGGCTTTTATCTTCAACAATCTCTCGCAGTCCAACATGACACAGAAGGTGGGTGTTCTGAGATGGTTTGTGGTGTAGCTGTGCCTGACGCACCATTTTTCCTTGCAGTGATATTCTTCTTCAGTCTTGGCTTTTGAAACAGCCTGTTTATATCACACCGCAGTTTCACTAGCAAATATGCTTCGAGCTAAATGTAACTTTGCTTTAGTTCTTTGTGGGGAGTATAACTGGAGATCATTTATTATAGAACATAGAACGATACAGCGCAGTACAGGCCCTTCGGCCCTCGATGATGCACCGGCATGGAAAAAAAACTGAAGGCCATCTAACCTACACTATGCCCTTATCATCCATATGTTTATCCAATAAATTTTTAAATGCCCTCAATGTTGGCGAGTTCACTACTGTTGCAGGTAGGGCATTCCACGGCCTCACCACTCTTTGCGTAAAAAACCCACCTCTGACCTCTGTCCTATATCTATTACCCCTCAATTTAAGGCTATGTCCCCTCGTGCTAGCCACCTCCATCCGCGGGAGAAGGCTCTCGCTGTCCACCCTATCTAACCCTCTGATCATTTTGTATGCCTCTATTAAGTCACCTCTTAACCTTCTTCTCTCTAACGAAAACAACCTCAAGTCCATCAGCCTTTCCTCATAAGATTTTCCCTCCATACCAGGCAAGCTACCAAGAAATCCAAAAGAGTGTTCAGAAGGAACTTGTTCAACCAAAGATTGGTGAAAATGTGGAACTTTCTACTGGGAGTGATCGAAACAAATAGTATAGATGCATTTTAAGGGAAATTAAAAGCCTGTGAGGGCGAAGGGAGGATTGTATAAGAGAATATGTGAAGAGGCCCGAGTGGAGCAGATTTACCGGGCCAAATGGCCTGTTAGTGTGTTACATATTCTATACAATCTTATGTCTTCAGTAACTACTAGAGTTGCATGTATACCAGCAGTAATGAACCAAATTTGCTGTCTGAGCGGTTGTGCATCAACCACTCAGTTCAGTGGCAGTGAGTACATTGGATCTGAGGATGCTACTGTTCAAAGCATAGCTGAAAATCACAAGCGTTGATGTCTACTGAATGATAGGTGTGTTGACGGTAAATGAATGCAAGTGGGCGGTCCAGTAAATAAGTCAAAACCGTACGGTGGGATAAATTACTGGAAATTGAAGACTATTTATGAGAATGATTTGAGTAATTAAATTAGGGAATAAATGAATTGCTCAAATGAAACGCTTACCAGGCATGACTGTTGACAATAGGCAATTCAGAGTGCATTAGGCTTCTGAATCTCCCAGGTATTTAATTCTCCAATGGATGTTCGTTGCGTTCTGCATTCAGCAGAACATTGTTCAAAGGATAATGATGGTTCTGGAAGCATAGACTTTATTTAATTCTGCATTCTGCCCCAGGAGAAAAAATAATATTGTACTGATATATCTAGTCAGTGTATTTACTGGACATTGCCGTATGTCCTATTTTTAGTGGATTGGCCTTCTGTGTTCCTAATGTCTCCAAGCAATTTCATCCCTGCAATTTGGGATCTTTATTATTTTCGATTTATTTTGGTCTCTGTTTTCCTTCCAAACTGCCAGTTTGGGAGGGGCAAGATAACAGTTTGCTTGTGGGACCTTACTGCATGCAATATAGATGCCAACGTTGCCTTAAAGAAAAGTCATATTTCAGTGATGTGAAAGGCCTTATGGTACAGATAGAAAGTGGCTATACAAATGCAATTCTTTACACTTGAGATAATTGCAATTAAATGTGTTGCATCACATTGTGCTTGTTCCACTCAGATATTGCAATTTGTCACTGTGGCACAGTGGCTAGCACTGTTGCTTCACAGCTCCAGGGTCCCAGGTTCGATTCCCGGCACACTGTCTGTGTGGAGTCTGCATGTTCCCCCGTATCTGCATGGGTTTCCTCCCACAGTTCAAAGACGTGCAGGTTAGGTGGATTGGCTATGTTAAATTGCCCTTCGTGTCCAAAAAGGTTAGGTGGAGTTACTGGGGTAAGGTAGAGGTGTGGGCTAGGGTAGGGTGCTCTTTCCAAGGGCCTGTGCAGACTTGATAGGCTGAAAGGCCTCCTTCTGCACTGTAAATCGTTTGATTTTGAATTGTGCAATTGTACAAACCATAAAGCGAATAATTGGTCTCAATTGATGACTTACGATTTCTAGGTGGTTTTTAATCACTTCTGGAATTTATTTTCAATTCATAAAATTAGCTTCCCTTTAATTTAATGCTGTCCACAAGATTGCAGCCCATAGACCCACAGCCAAGAATATGCAGTTTCTGCAGATAGGAAGTAATCATTCCAGGCCCACTGTTATCTTCCAAAAATCCTGATGGGACATTCAACAGCTGGGTTCTCTGGTGCCCACTAGAGATATGAAGCCTTTGAGGGGATTACATGTGGAGGAATGCTGCTTGGATACATGGCTAGATGAAGCAATATTCTTTAATACCATGTTTGGATTGAAGCAACGAATAACTGATGTACTTTTCTATTATGAAAGCCACAATTGTTCTTGCTTTGTGTCAATTTTTAATACTAATTGAAGTGAATTGTTTGATATCTAATTCAGCATTTTCTATATCACTAATTCTTTGCCCCTCTGAATCATTATTACTGATGTGTGTTCCTGGTGTTACAGGTGGAAGAGCTAAAAGAGACTGTGAAGGATGAATTTATGCCCTGGGTATCCCAGTATTTGGTCATGAAGAGAGTCAGCATTGAACCTAACTTTCACAGTCTCTACTCAAACTTTATGGACACGTTGAAGAATCCTGAGTTTAACAAAATGGTACTCACCGAGACATACAGAAACATCAAGGTAAAGAGAAATATGAGCAGATATCATTCACTGAAATGAGACATGAATTTCCTTTTTGAAGCTGCTAACGACAGTAAAAGCCAAGAGCATATGCCTGTTGACATATGCTTTCCTGTGTTTTCACCCCTCCAACTCTCGCTCCTCTCCGAAAAGAACACATCCATACGAGGTTACAGTTCCAGCGCATTGACAAATCGGCTACATGTGTGGACAGAAACGGTGGATGCCAGCAGCTTAGCTGTCACAGATGTGTCATTATGCCTGGACCAGACCCCAATTTATACTAGGAAACCGAACGAGACCCCAACAGTTTTTAATTTTGTAAACTGAGGAAAAGATACTTCGCTCCAGGAGTGATTCCACTGACACCTCAGGATCTTTTACATTAAAACAAACGTTATTAGTAACACAGAATTTACCCCATAGATTTGACATCTACGGGGGAGAAAAAAGCTTTTCAATTAACAGTTAAACGGTTCTTTTCTTTAAAAAAAGTCTTTGAGCTTATTCCCATCTATTTCTCAGTTTTCAATTAAGCAAAATGCACCCAGGTCAAATGGCACTTATTAATTCAGTTAATACTCAGTGGTTTACAGATTTATGCACAAAGTCCTTGGGAGAGAAGCTTTCAGAGGCCAGTCTGAGAAACGCACCTCCTTTCCTCAGAATTCAGAGCAGAACTGTATAAATGAAACTAAAAGGAACAAAGACAGGACTGGAAAAGGAAACTAAAAATAGATCCAACCTGTCCCATGAGTGGCATCGCATCCTCCCTAGTTGTTAACCCCTTAATCACAGCTTTAGCCGACATGTAATCTGGATACCTTAACCCAAGTGAATAATATATTTAAAAATTCCTACATTCATCACAGATTGCATAATTGAAATATCCAATCCTGTTCTCTAATGCCACACATTCGAGCACTTTCTGATCTGGGTCACTGGATAGATATTTAGTAGCAGGATCTCCTTCGTTCCCTCCCCCACTCACACCAAAACCAGTGCAATTCAGCAAGCTTATGCTTCCACTTTGGTTTCATTTTCTTTATGAAAAGCTGCAGCCTTTTGGTTTTAAAACGAACTCTCTTCAATTCTGAAGGTCCCAACTGTTGTACAGATTTATAGGCACACTGGCAACTCTGTAGTAACTCAACCCAAGTGACCAATCCTCCAGGTGTGGGCCTCAACAGGCTGCAGGTTAACTCCATTTTATTTGCCAGGGAGTGGTCAGGAGTGGAAGCTCTTGCTGATTTATTTATTTATTTATTTTTTGCTTCCTCGTGCCAGAACATATTTTGGTTGGTATTATATTCTGCACAGATCTAGCTGGTTGAGGCAAGAATCTTGATTGTATTGTTCAGTGAACTTACTCATTGAGTCAAGCAAGAGGCTTTGGAGCATTGTAATATGAATGGACTACTTCATAGTCGACAGAATTGATTGGATGGATTTTTCTCTGACCTGTCTATCATGTTATTGCTAACACTCGCCTGTTCTGCAGCGATTCACTTATATAAGCTTAATTACAACGAGTTATATTTTGCGGGGGGTGAAAGAAGAAGATACGGCTGTGTAATGTTGCCAAGATAAATTGTGGTGGAGTTACTGTTCATAATAGTGAATAAATATATAGTGAGTTTTAAACCCACGGTCTCTTATTACATGAAACTATATAAAGAGGACAACATTGATTAACTCCTGAATAGTGAGCGGCATGGTGGCCCAGTGGTTAGCGCTGCTGCCTATGGTGCTGAGGACCTGTGTTCGATCCCAGCTTGGGTCACTGTCTGTGTGGAGTTTGCACATTTTCCCCGTATCAGTGTGGGTTTCACCCCCACAAAGATGTGCAGGGTAGGTGGATTGGCCATACTAAATTGTTTCTTAATTGGGGAAAAAAAATAATTGGGCACTCTAAATTTTTGTTAAAAAAACTCCTGCATTCCACTAGATGTAATGTAGCATTTTTTATGTGGCCTAATGTCCAGAAATTCTAAGTAATACATTTCTAGAAGCCATTTGATAAGTTATTTTAACTGGCTAACTGAACTCTTCGAAAGGCCAAATTAAGCCATTTTAACTATAAAACATGTAAGGAGTGGAATTAGATAGTTACTGCCCTGCTGCTTCACTTTATTCTTTTTGGCCCTTTTAGGTACTGTTGACATCTGACAAGGCTGCAGCAAACTTTTCAGACCGGTCGCTGTTGAAGAACCTGGGCCACTGGTTGGGCATGATAACCCTAGCCAAAAATAAACCCATTTTGCACATTGTAAGTGTTGGATATTTAGTAATGTTTGAATCCATCCTTTCATAATGTTGAACAGCTTTCATTACAACTGAATTATTGAATAGGCTTATTCTGTTTAGGATTACTTCTGTATTTCCAAATTCAAACAGGTTTTCTTAAAATTATTATATGTAGGATCTCGATGTGAAATCTTTGCTGCTGGAGGCTTATGTGAAAGGTCAGCAAGAGATGCTCTACGTTGTCCCTTTTATTGCCAAAGTTTTAGAATCGAGCGTTAGGAGTATGGTAAGTTCAGATCTTCAGTTTTTTTACCCCTGTTATGTTCAGCTGAATAATCTAAGGACTTTTCCCCATCAGACCCAAGAAGAAAATTGATCTCAAGGTTTTATAGTAACTAGAATGGAGTGAATAGGAAAAATGAGTCCTCCTTTACACTGGCTCCTTGTGAGTTTTGTGATGCACCAATCATTGTGAGTTCTCAATTAGTCTCAATCAGTGTTGGATGGGTTGAACTGGAACAAGAAGCTCTCAGAAGGCACTTGGGAAGGACAAAAGAATAATTGGACATTATTTGTGGGGAGCCGGTTCTATTCTCGATGGTGATGCTGAGGATTACAATTCCTCCTTCTGCACTGTAAATTCTATGATTCTATGAATTGGTGATTAGGAGGGGAGCAGGCAGTTCTCAGGCACACTGAAGGTGATTAATCAGGTTTGAGAACAGCGTGCATGTGTATTGCTCCGGGATAGACAGATGGGCTGCTGAGGAGTGGGGCTGGAGGAGTGGGGCTACCCCAAATATCGCGAGCCCCCAGCCTGGCTTGATCCTGGATCCTACCACCCTCGACACCGTGTTTGCTACCCCCTTCCACAATACCCCCAGCGCTGGGCATGCCCAGAACATATGGGCATGGTTCGCTGGGCTCCCCGAGCACCTAGCACACCTGTCTTCGCCCCCGAAGAACCTGCTCATCCTCGTCCTGGTCATATGAGCCCTATATAGCACCTCGAACTGTATGAGGCTAAGCCTCGCACAAGAAGAGGAGGATTCCACTCTTTCCAGGGCATCCGGCCACGTCCCCTCCTCAATCTCCTCACCCAGCTCCTCTTCCCATTTACCCTTCAGCTCCTCCACCGAGGCCTCATCTACCTCCTGCATTACGTGGTACACGTCCGATATCCTCACTCCTCCAACCCACGCCCCCAAGAGCACCCTGTCCCGTGCCCCATGTGGGGGCAACATATAGGGAACCCCTAACCTGCATGTACCTAAACATGTTCCCCGGGGGGAGCCCAAACAGCCCCTCTAACTCACCCAGGCTCGCAAACCTCCCATCTACAAACAGGTCCCTCAACCTCCTAATACCTACCCTGTGCTAGCTAAGAAACCCGCCATCAGTGCTCCCTGGAACAAACCGGTGGTTCCCCCGTATCGGGGACTCCATCGAGCCCCCCACCTCCCCCCATACCGTCTCCATTGCCCCCAAATTTTGAGGGTAGCCGCCACCACCAGGCTCCTGGTATACCTCGTTGGAGGGAGCGGCAACGGCGCCGTTACCAGCGCCTCCAGGCTCGTGTCCACACAGGACGCCATCTCCATCCTCCTCCATGCTGCCCCTTCCCCGTCCATTACCCACTTACGCACCATCGCTGTGTTGGCAGCCCAATAGTACCCACAGAGGTTGGGCAGCACCCCCCCCCCCCCCCCCCCCCCCCCCCCCCCCCATCCCTGCCCCGCTCCAAGAACACCCTTCTCACCCTCGGAGTCCCATGCGCCCATACAAATCGCGTAATACTCCTGTTGACCCTCCTAAAAAAGGCCTTCGGGATAAGGATGGGGAGGCACTGGAATAGGAACAAAACCTCGGGAGTACCGTCATCTTGACTGACTGCACCCTGCCCGCCAGCGACAGCGGCAACATGTCCCATCTTTTAAACTCCTCCTTCATTTGCTTCACCAACCTTGTGAGGTTAAGTTTGTGTAGGGCCCCCCAGCTCCTAGCCACCTGGACTCCCAGGTATCTAAAACTCCTGCCTGCCCTTTTCAGTGGGAGCCTACCAATCCTCCCCTCCTGATCCTCCGGGTGCATGATGAACAACTCACTCTTACCCAGGTTGAGCTTGTACCCTGAAAAGCTCCCAAATTCCCTGAGAATCTTCATCACCTCCGGCATTCCCCCCACTGGGTCCATCACATATAGCAACAAGCCATCTGTGTAAAGTGACACTCGGTGCTCCTCCCCACCCAGCTCCAGACCCCTCCAATTCCCCGACTCTCTCAACGCCATGGCCAGGGGCTCAATTGCCAACACAAAGAGCAAGGGGAACAGGGGACACCCCTGTCTCGTCCCCCGGTGCAACCAAAAGTACTCCGATTTCCTCCTATTCGTGGCTACGCTGGCCATCGGGGCCTCATATAACAGCCTCACCCAACTGACAAACCCCTCCCCGAACCCAAACCTTTCCAGCACCTCCCACAAGTATCCCCACTCAACCATATCAAAGGCCTTCTCCGCGTCTAATGCCACCACTATCTCCGCCTCCCCTTCTACCGCCGGCATCATGATAACATTCGGAAGCCTACGTACATTGGTGTTCAGCTGCCTTCCCTTCACAAACCCCGTCTGGTCCTCTATCCTTGTGGCCAAGATCTTCGCCAAATGCTTGGCATCCACATTTAACAGCGAGATCGGCCTATATGATCCACACTGCAGGGGGTCCTTGTCCTGCTTAAGGATCAAGGAAATCAGCGCCCGTGACATAGTCGGGGGCAAAGCTCCTCCCTCCCGTGCCTCGTTAAAGGTCCTAACCAACAGGAGGCCCAGCAGGTCTGCGTACATTTTATAAAATTCGACCAGAAACCCATCCGGCGCCTTCCCCGACTGCATGCTCCCTATCCCAGTGTCCAGCTCAATCGGCGCCCCCAGCCCCTCCACCTGCCCCTCCTCCACCTTCGGAAAACTTAGATTGTCCAAAAAGCCCCCCCTCTCCCTGGCTGCGTCCCGCTTACGGAGCTGATGTGCCAGCATCCTACTCGCCTTCTCCCCATATTTGTACACCGCTCTCTGTGCCTTCCTCCACTGAGCTTCTGCCTTTCTGGTGGTCAATAAGTCGAACTTGGCCTGAAGATTACGCCGCTCCCCCAGCAATCCCTCCTCCGCAGCCTCCGCGTTTATCCTGTCCACCCTCACCATCTCCCCCACTAACCTCTCCCTCTCTCTTTGCTCTCCCCTCTCCCTATGGGCTCGGATGGAAATCAACTCCCCTCTAATCACCGCCTTCAATGCCTCCCAAACCGTCCCCACTTGGACCTCCCCATTATCATTGGCCTCTAAGTACCTCTTGATACACCCGGGAACCCGCCTGCCCACCTCCTCATCCGCCAGCAGCCCCACCTCCAGACGCCAGAGCGGGCACTGGTCCCTCTCCTCCCCCAGCTCAAGGTCCACCCAGTGCAGGGCATGATCCGAAATGTCTGTGGCCGAATACTCGGCATCCTCCCCTCTAAATCAGCCCCCTGCTCAGAACAAAAAAATCGATCGATCCAGGAATAGGCTTTATGCATGTGGGAGAAAAATGAATATTCCCTGGCCCTCGGCCTCGCGAACCTCCAAGGATCCACCCCTCCCATCCGGCCCATAAACCCCCTCAATACCTTACCGCCGCGGGCCTCCTGCCCGTCCTGGACATGGATCGATCCAATGGGGGATCCAGCACTGTATTAACGTCGTCCCCCCCCCATATCAGGCCCCCCCATCTCCAGATCCGGAATGCGGCCCAACATGCGCCGCATAAAACCCGCATCGTCCCAGTTCGGGGCATAGACATTCACCAGCACCACCCGCTCCCCCTGCAGCTTGCCGCTCACCATCACATAACTCCCGCCACTGTCAGCCACCACCTTTGACGCCTCAAACGGCACCCTTTTTCCCACCAGGATCGCCGCCCTCCGGTTCTTTGCATCCAGCCTTGAATGAAACACTTGGCCCACCCATCCCTTCCTCAGTTTAACCTGGTCCGCCACCTTAAGGTGTGTCTCCTGGAGCATAGCCACGTCTGCCTTCAGCCCCTTCAGGTGCGTAAACACCCGGGCCCGCTTGACCGGCCCATTCAGCCCCCTCACATTCCAAGTTATCAGCCGGATCAGAGGGCTCCCTGCCGCCCGTCCCCGGCCCCCCCTGCATACTCAGCTCCTTCCTGGCCATTTCAGCAGCAACCCAGTAACCCCCCCCCCCAGGCTAGGACCCCTCCCAGCCACGTTACTCCCTACACTCGCTTATCTTTAATGCGAACAGGAAGCCTGCTTGGTACTCATGATCTTACTCCAATCAGGTTCACAGGAGGAGAGGACAATACGGGTATTGGGTGCAGAGTTAGCTGGTTCCTGTGTACTGTCTTCATCTTTGTGTGAACAGAAAATTCAACCTCGCACATGTAGGTCATGATGAAGGGCGATAGGAACAAAATCCTTGTTTTACTCAGCACTAGATAGCCCTGGGAGGTGCTTCTCCGGAATGTTAACAACCTCCTGAACGTGTGTCGTGTTTTTAATGTGCTGTCACAGGCCAGGTGCAACAGCTCAGTCTCCTCATTTGGAGTCAGCTGTAAGTTAATAACAGACTCTGGGGTATCGGTATCTTTCACCCACCTCTTCAAAATCTGAAACTTCTCTGGAAAGTAATGACAAAATCATTGATCAACACAGCTAGATGTGACTGAATAAGGCTTGCCAATCTATTGACCGTTCCCTTACCAACAGTTTTCTTTGTTCCAGCATGTGGCAGCAGGGTAGCATGGTGGTTAGCATAAATGCTTCACAGCTCCAGGGTCCCAGGTTCGATTCCCGGCTGGGTCACTGTCTGTGTGGAGTCTGCACGTCCTCCCCCTGTGTGCGTGGGTTTCCTCCGGGTGCTCCGGTTTCCTCCCACAGTCCAAAGATGTGCGGGTTAGGTGGATTGGCCATGCTAAATTGCCCGTAGTGTCCTTATAAAAGTAAGGCTAAGGGGGAGGTTGTTGGGTTACGGGTATAGGGTGGATACGTGGGTTTGAGTAGGGTGATCATGGCTCGGCACAACATTGAGGGCCGAAGGGCCTGTTCTGTGCTGTACTGTTCTATGTTCTCTGTTCTATGTTCTATGTCGTAGTTTTGGTTTCGTACTCGCACTTGCCAAACTTCTTTGTAGGCCGTCCACCGGAGGCCCTGGAATTCTGTACACTCAGAGCTAACACTGGCACTGCTCTGTCCTGTTATTTACTGATTTCCAGCAGATTTCAATGCGAGATAGTGGCCAATACAGGGCGCTTGACTTCAATTGTACATTCCGGACACAAGATATGCTTCCTGTTGCCTCTTATGGTTGGAAGATTGCATGGCTGATGATGCAGCCATTCTCATTTTAAATGCCAGTAACAGCTGTTCATAGTATCATAGAATTTACACTGCAGAAGAAGGCCATTCAGCCCATCAGGTCTGCACCGGACCTTGGAAACAGCACCCGACTTAAGCCTCCACCGTATCCCCTTTATCCCCGTAACCCAACCTAACCCTTTTGGACACTAAGGGCAATTTAGAATGGCCAAACCACCTAACCTGAATATCTTTGGACCGTGGGAGAAAACCGGGGCACCCGGAGGAAACCCACGCACACACTGGGAGAACGTGCAGACCCCGCACAGACAGTGACTCAAGCCAGGAATCGATCCTGAGACCCTGGCGCCTGTTGGGTACACTGAGGGAGAATTTGGATGTCCAATTCACTTAACCAGCATGTCTTTCGGGACTTGTGGGAGGAAACCGGAGCGCCTGGAGTAAACCCACGCAGATACTGGGCGAACGTGCAGACTCTGTGCAGTCGGTGATCCAAGCCAGGAATTGAAGCTGTGTCCCTGGGGCTGTGAAGCAGTATATGTCCCGACATTTCACAGGCGTCCAGTGGATCTTCAGGACTGTAATCCGCCAGGCAGGGCTGTTTTTTAACCAAATACAAGTCCAGGGTCAAGTAATGTGTAAGCACATGGATCACATTAGGTCTAGGCAAACTGCTGTTCGTAAGATTCCTCGTGAACGAAAAGTTGTTGTCCAGCCAAACCTGCTGCCTGAATTGGCCAGATCAGAACCCTAAAGGGGCCAAGACGCTGACGTGAGAGAGACTGTCGACATAGATTCAGAGACGGAGACCCAACCGCCAGTGGTATTCGACGGAGAGTCCACAGTGCAGCAGCTTCCAGTTCCATTCGGAAGCAACGTTTGCCCTCCCAATATGCACTGCCTGATCCTACACCGGTGGTGCACAGAGCACAGCCGGAGACTAAGCTAGTCCATGCCTTCCATCACCACAGTGATCAGAGGATTCTTCGGACTTTAGTTTGAGGGAGGCGCCATAACCCGCATGGGACTCAAGATGTGGCGATGATTAAACTCCCCATGTGCCTCACTGAATATCAACTTCCCCCGTTAAAGGGGGTGAGGAATCCTAAACCACGTGTAGCTAAACTACTTCTATATAAAGTCGGCCAGTTTGGGTATCGGCATAGAGGAGAGACCCTACTGGGATCCTTTGTGCATGTGAATAATAGTTATTGTAATAAAAGTTTATTTCTTTCTACAAATATGTGTGGACTCCCTTTATGGACTTATTCTGAAGATAATAGAGTCGGAAAGTGAGTGTTTTTAGGAAGGCGTCCATACTGATTTTAAAATTGTTAGAAATATGACATGAGATGGGGAATTTGACTGTCTGGAAGGTGGGTACATCAGTTTTGTTGGGAAAGGGATTTATGAGTACATCCGTTTGGGGAGAGAATTACGAGTGAGGCTATGTTGTTAGAAATGTATAAATGGGAGGAGAGTTCTGAGGAGTTGAGATTGATTGTGGGGTGCTTTTGAAGTTGTGGGAAGTGAAGAAGTGAAGGGTACACTGAGGGAGAATTCGGATATCCAATTCCCCTAACCAGCACGTCTTTCAGGACTTGTGGGAGGAAACCGGAGCGCCCGGAGGAAACCCACACATACACTTGGAGAACGTGCAGACTCTGCACAGACGGTGATCCAAACCAGGAATTGAACCCGGCTCCCTGGGGCTGTGAAGCAATAGTGCTAACCCACTGTGCTATTGTGCCGCTGTCATAGATCAAAATTGCACTCCACTGCTATTTGCCACGCCATAAAGAAAACCGGTGTCAGAATGAAGCGGTTTGTGGACTTCTGGTGACGGTATGTAGAAGGATGCATACAAGGCAGCTCCTGTCAGGGTACGTTATTTTTGCCCGGTTCTCGGGGAATTTGGGAGAACAAACGTGTCCTAGCTAAAGGTTTAGTGAACTCGTTGATAAAATAATGTAAAATTTCAAAAAAGGCAGGAGGAAAGAAAGTTGCGAGTGGAAACCCTTTGGATTAGGGGGGTCCGCATGGCTCACCAGTATGGAAGCTGGTGGAGTCGTCTACAGCAGGTGTAGCCGCTTCTATCACGGTGGATATGTTGGCGGAGGTATTAGTCTCGGAGTTCAGAAGCAGTTTGGGAAACACTTCTAACAACAGGGACAGGTGATGATGGAAACTCTCAAATTGATTGAGGAGGTACTTGGCTGGATTTGGGAGAAGATGGGGAGAATCCCAGAGGCTGTTAAAAGCAAGAAGAGGTGAAGCAAGTGGAGGACACCTTGTTGAGGCACAGCAATCAAATTGCCTCGTTGGAGGCTGAGATATCAGTTGGGGGGGGGGGGGGGGAAGAAACAACATCCTGAAGGAAGTGGATGACCTGAAGAACAGGTCAAGAAGACAAAACCTCAGGGCTGGTGGGCCTGCATCCCACTGAGTATTTTCCTCAGATGTTTGATGATTTTGATACTTCGGAGGCAGCAGAGGCCTTTGTTAAAGAACATAGTCTTAGACTCGGTCAAAAGGATTCTGGATGAACTGTTACGGTTGTTCTGGGGGACCTGTTATGGTTGTTGGGGATGTGTTTGGGATTTTGTGTATACTGTATATATTCTTTTATTTGGTGTTTGTCTATGTTATAGGGCAGGGGATGGGCGATCAATCTGGATACACAGTAATCGTTGCGATAATAGCAACGGAGATATGTGGTTCCTGGTCAGAATTTGAACATTGATGGGGTTTTGGATTTTGCTTTTTATATGTAATGTAGATGGGCATGGGAACGTCTTCTCTTCGTTCTTTAACATGTACCCTGAGTGGGAGCTACCTTGCTTGCAGCTAGGAATTTGGCTAGCGAACGGGAGTGTTAGAACATAGAACATAGAAAAATACAGCACAGAACAGGCCCTTCGGCCCACGATGTTGTGCCGAACCTTTGTCCTAGATTAATCATAGATTATCATTGAATTTACAGTGCAGGAGGAGACCATTCGGCCCATCGCGTCTGCACCGGCTCTTGGAAAGAGCACACTACCCAAGGTCAACACCTCCACCCTATCCCCATAACCCAGTAACCCCACCCTACACTAAGTGCAATTTTGGACACTAAAGGCAATTATCATGGCCAATCCACCTAACCTGCACATCTTTGGACTGTGGGAGGAAACCGGAGCACCCGGAGGAAACCCACGTACGCACTGGGAGGATGTGCAGACTCCGCACAGACAGTGACCCAAGCCGGAATCGAACCTGGGACCCTGGAGCTGGGAAGCAATTGTGCTATCCACAATGCTACCATGTTGCCCTTAAGAACAAATTAATCTACACTCCATTATTCTACCGTAATCCATGTACCTATCCAATAGCCACTTGAAGGTCTCTAATGTTTCTGACTCAACTACTTCCACAGGCAGTGCATTCCATGCCCCCACTACTCTCTGGGTAAAGAACCTACCTCAGATATCCCCCCCTATATCTTCCACCATTCACCTTAAATTGATGTCCCCTTGTAATGGTTTGTTCCACCTGGGGAAAAAGTCTCTGACTGTCTACTCTATCTATTCCCCTGATCATCTTATAAACCTCTATCAAGTCGCCCCTCATCCTTCTCCGTTCTAATGAGAAAAGGCCTAGCACCCTCAACCTTTCCTTGCAAGACCTACTCTCCATTCCAGGCAACATCCTGGTGAATCTCCTTTGCACCTTTTCCAAAGCTTCCACATCCTTCCTAAAATGAGGCGACCAGAACTGCACACAGTACTCCAAATGTGGCCTTACCAAGGTTTAGTACAGCTGCATCATCACCTAACGGCTCTTAAATTCAATCCCTCTGCTAATGAACGCTAGTACACCATAGGCCTTCTTCACAGCTCTATCCACTGGAGTGGCAACTTTCAAAGATCTATGAACATAGACCCCAAGATCTCTCTGCTCCTCCGCATTGCCAAGAACCCTACCGTTAATCCTGTATTCTACATTCATATTTGTCCTTCCAAAATGGACAACCTCCCACTTTTCAGGGTTAAACTCCATCTGCCACTTCTCAGCCCAGCTGTGCGTCCTATCTATGTCTCTTTGCAGCCGACAAAAGCCCTCCTCACTATCCACAACTCCACCAATCTTCGTATCGTCTGCAAATTTACTGACCCACCCTTCAACTCTCTCATCCGAGTCATTAATGAAAATCGCAAACAGCAGAGGACCCAGAACTAATCCCTGTGGTACACCACTGGTAACTGGGCTCCAGGTTGAATATTTGCCATCCACCACCACTCTCTGACTTCTATAGGTTAGCCAGTTTGTTATCCAACTGGCCAAATTTCCCACTATCCCATGCCTCCTTACTTTCTGCATAAGCCTACCATGTGGAACCTTATTAAATGCTTTACTAAAATCCATGTACACTACATCCACTGCTTTACCTTCATCCACATGCTTGGTCACCTCCTCAAAGAAGTCAATAAGACTTGTAAGGCAAAACCTACCCCTCACAAATCCGTGCTGACTATCCCTAATCAAGCAGTGTCTTTCCAGATGTTCAAAAATCCTATCCCTCAGTACCCTTTCCATTACTTTGCCTACCACCGAGGTAAGACTAACTGGCCTGTAATTCCCAGGGTTATCCCTATTCCCTTGTTTGAACAGGGGCACGGCATTCGCCACTCTCCAATCCCCTGGTACCACCCCTGTTGACAAGGAGGACGAAAAGATCATTGCCAACGGCTCTGCAATGTTGTGGGGGGAGGAGCTGTGGCCTGTTTGAGGTTCAGTGAGCCGAGCTTTGTTTGGGGGAATGGTGAGGAGAGAGCACTGTTCTCCAGAAGGTGGTCAGCAGATTCAAGTAGGGGGGGAGGAGGTTCAAAGAAGAGGAGGGATAGTTGGGGATTGTTAACGGTGGCTAGGGATGTTTCTTTGTCTCACATTTAGTGTGGGGTTGGCAGCCATCTTAGGTGGACCTTGGGCCTCGGCATTTGGTGTAGGTATTGGGTAACACTTTGTGGTGTGAATGGCCGGATTGAGGGGAGAGTGAGACACGCCCGATCAGGTTGGTCACATGGAATGTGCGGGGGTTGGGAGGTCTAGTGAGGAGATGCAAGAGTTTTCTATCCTGAAGAATTTAGGAGGGTCACTGGGTCACTGTCTGTGCGGAGTCTGCATGTTCTCCCAGTGTCTGCGTGGGTTTCCTCCAGGTGCTCGGGTTTCCTCCCACAGTCCAAAGACGTGCAGGTTAGGTGTATTGGCCATGATAAATTGCCCTTAGTGACCAAAAAGGTTAGATGGGGTTATTGGGTTACGGGGATAGTGTGGAAGTGAGGGCTTAAGTGGGTCGGTGCAGACTCGATGGGCCGAATGGCCTCCTTCTGCACTGTATGTTCTATGGTTAGAATTTAGTACAGAAAACATTCCCAGTGGTGCCGACATCTCTAAAGCAAAGGAACCTTTTACTTGCGGGGTCGGAGGAGGGGAACATGTCAGGAATCTATGGGGCATCCTTTCAGAAGAAGTAAGCTAAATTAATGGAGTGAAAGCAAAGTCGGAGGGGGATCTGCGGCCCATGGTGGATGATGCGGTGTGCAGTGAGGCCCTTCGCAGGGTGAACTCCACGTCCTTGTGTGCAAGACTGCGCATCATCCAGCTTAAGGTCGGGTGCACTTAACCAAGGAGAGGATGAGCAGCTTTTTCCCAGAGGTGGATGACATGTGTGCGCGGTGTTCCAGGGGCCTGGCCAACCATAAGCGCACGTTCTGGTCCAGTCCCAAGCTCATGAGTTTTTGGGTCTCCTTCTTTAGCATCATGTCGTCGATTCTCAATGTGAAACTGGAGCCCTGCTCTTTGGTTGCCTTATTTGGGGTGTCGGACCCTTGGCCTTCGCCTCGTTGATTGTCTGGAGGTGAGTCCGGCTGGGGTGGGGGGGTCTCCAATCCGACCGAGTTCCCCAGCATAGTAAGGGGATCGAAATGAGGTTTTGTGCCTGGAGAAGGTTAAGTACACAGTGAGGGGATTGGTCCAGCAGTTCTACCGAAGGTGGCAGCCTTTTATTAATTCGAGGAATTAATCATAGTCAGTTGCTTTTTGGGGAGGGGAGAAGAAGAGGTTGTGCTTTCATTCGTATATTTTGTCGTTGGATGTTTCCGGTATTTTATAAAATATGTATGTTTTGTGACATTGAAAAAGTTAAATAAAATCATTTTTTAAAATTAAGTGGTCTGAAAACTAGCTGAATTGCACATTTTTTGAGTTAGCAACAGAACACCTCCACTGAAAAGAAAATAGTTGATGAGGGCAATTATTAAGCTCTGAGATGCACTGGAAGGTTATTGGTACAGTCAATACATGCTCCTGCAAATGTGTAGTTCTAATAATCAGTGTATACAAACTATTATAAATAGCACAATAGAATCCTTGGTCAGGAACATGTTCTTCATTGGTGCTCAAATAGAATATTTCTGTAACCCTCTTAGTGGAAGTATTGCAAGGGATGTGTTTCAAAATGATTCAGTTAATAGGAATTTTAATATGATTTGCATCTTTGCATAATCTAATTGCAAGTAGTGTTTGTCGATAATTAAGAGAAGCATGATGTTACCAAGTTCACTTGCAAAACCTGTGTGTTTATTTGAGTACTTCAAATGTTTTTATTGTATAGCACAGCAATAGTTGTGGGGGGGGTGGACAAATTTTGAAGGTGCAAATATTGCCTTGTATCGTTAGGCTTTTCATAATTCCACTTCAGACCTTTGCTTGGGAATACATTGTAGTGGTTGAAAATATGTAGAGTATTGCACCATAGGGCAAGGGGCGGTGCATTGAGGAGCACTGAGGCTGTATTAAGTGTGAAGTCACGTATTTTAGCCGGAAAATGGGAAGGCAATTTATTATCTAAATGGGGAGAGACTTCAGGGTGCTCCGTTCCAGAAGGATCTAGAGATCCTCGTTCATGAGTCACAGAAAACTAGCATGCAGATACTGCAAGTAATAAAGAAAGCGTATTGAATGTTGACATTTATAGCTAAAGGAATAGAGTATAAAGGTAAGCAAGTGTTGTTGCAACTATACTAACTATATTAGTGAAACCACACCTGGAGTATTGTCCACAGTTTTGGTCTCCTTACTTCAGGAAAACTCAAGGGGCCAAATGGCCTGATTCTGCTCCTATATCTTATGAGCCTATTACCAAATTATGTTCAGTGACTTGTGAATCGAAGCACTTGCTGCCGATTTTCTGTAGTCCTCCACTGAAGATGTTTGCTTCTGCAGTGGTACAATATGATTCCTGAAACCTGGTGAAGTGTTATACCATCGTTCTATAATGCAGAGAATTTTGAGATCCAGAAATAACTTAGCCCCAAGCTTTCCAAATTGAAACGGTTAAAGTGCATTTTCTTGAAATTATATATGTAGATCCTTCCTGTATTATCAATGTAGAAAGGCAGTAGTACTTTACTTAAGTGACCATTCTCAATGTATGAATCTACGCACCAGGTGACCCATTCTACCCAGGAGGGCATTGCAACTGAACTTTATTTTATCCTCAAGTTTAACAAGCAGTTAGTTAATTGGAGGAGAGCAGCTTCCTGGCTCTCTTCACGCTTGTCGCCAACTGTGAAAACAGCATGTTTGAGTTGTCATGACACCAAGCCATCAGCGAATGCTATTTTCAAAGTGTGCCTGCACCAATCTCACCCCTGCATGCAACTGAAAATTCCAGCCCACGGATGGAGCGAGGCATCGCATTTAAGGATTTGGGGGAAAATTTGAAATCGGCGAATGAGGGCGAGGAGGTTTTGAGATAAGTAATTGCAGTTTAGAAAGGGAATGCTGGGTGTTTGACAAAAGCATCTGTGCAGATCTTATTGCATGCTTTGTTGATATCCTGGACTACTACTTTGTTTCTTCTCCCACTCGCCAGCTTTACTGCATTGATAATACAGGAAGAGTCTACATACATGATTCTAAGAAAATGCACCATATCCTTGCCAATTCAGAAAGCTTGGGACCAAACAATTTCAGGATTTCAGAATTTTCTGCATTACAAAATAATATTAGAATGCCTAACCACAAGTACATGAACTGGAAAACACTATAGTTGTAAATATTTACTGCAAACCTAAAACAAAGTGGGGAAATCATAAAGCAATAATGAAAGTAGCTTTACATCTTCCATTTTACTACTCCCAAAAGTAAGCATTCAACCAAAAAGGTGCTGATGATATCAAGGGAATGCTTGGCTCTGTTCAAAAGGTTGCTGGACCCCTGATGTTTCTGAACAATAGATTTCCAGACTGCAGATGTTGGAGTGTATAGATTTCAAGTACCAATCTTTCATGTGCGATTACCGGCTCTTCTGCAAACCAGTACATGCTTATTTTATATATGAATCTAATTGATACATAAAAAAGACCCAAGTTTGATGCAATGACCTTTGTGTCAGAAGCAACTACCCAAAAATAATGTAGTTCAAAGTGCTGAACAACAGTTCTTGCAGCAAAACGAAATCAAGAAACTGGGAAGATGTTGAAGTAAAACAGACAAAGGACAGCAATTCATTAATAAAGTGCAGTATCTGAAAGTTCAACGCAAGAGGGAAACTTTGTGAGTCTGTGATGGATTCCAGGCCTGCAGCTGTTGACTACAAAAGAGACAGAAACTAGATGCTCTCCTTTTACTGTTTACCCAGTATATATGCTGAGGGTCAAAATCTTGGTCGTTGACACTCTGATTTGGAGCTGCTGTGACCGAAAGCAATTAGGCTGTGATTTAAACTTTGTGAAGATGCAAGAGCGAAATTAAAGATAATCTTTTATTGTCACAAGTATGAAGTTACTGTTAAGAGCCCCGAGTCGCCACATTACTATGTTCGGGTAAGCTGGTACGGGAATTGAACCCATGCTGCTGGCCTTGTCCTGCAGTACAAACCAGCTGTTTCGCCCACAGAGCTAAACCAGCCCTGTTGATTTTCAAGCTCAATTTTCTGCGAACACAGAATTTTGGAGGCAGACTGGGTGGCAGAGGAGAAAGTGGATGTATCAAATATTGAAAATTGTCAGCGGTTTCCCTGAAGCTGGGAAGGGCCTGTGGAGCTGATTGTAAATCTGCAGGTACAGCTGGGAGTTTACAGAATAAACTGCCACAAAAGATAGTGAGTGCAAAATCCAGTTTCTAGTATTTGAGGAAAATGGTGGTTGGGCTCTTGGTTTGGAAGAGACCCCGGATTCCAAACTCTTGCAGACGGCTTATAAGGCAAGACTTCAAATGAGCCACCTATTTCTGGTTCGGCAGTGATCCAGTTTTAAAAAAAAATTTCTTTGGGTCAGATAAGGTTGATTGATCCTTCAACCTGCAGGTACTCAATTCCTTGCTTAAGTATCCTTCTAAAACATCAGCTGTGTACCCAGCTATAATTATGCTGCAATAGCTGTGAGATACCTTTTTTGGATGAACTCTGTGCTGACACCATATGGTATTCACTGTCGTTGGGTCAAAATCCTGGAACTCCCTCGCTAACAGCACTGTGGGTGTATCTGGGCCACATGGACGACAGGGGTTCAAGAAGGTCACTCACCACCACTTCTCAAGGACAACTAGGGATGGGCAATAAATGCTGATCTAGCCAGTGGTATCCACACCCTGTAAATGAATTAAGAATTTTTTTGTGGCTGCGAATCTCAGTTTGGTGTGTAAATGAATGCCACTGTGGGAGGAAGTTGTGTTTAAGAGTTGCCATTGCAGGGAATCTTTAAATATTAAACTACTATGCAATTTTGGGTGTCATTTAAAAAAAAACTCCATCTGGTTGCACTTCCCGAGGATTTAGCTGGAAATATTCACAAGTCGCCAATGCCATATTCAGTCTGTTGTGCTGTTCTTAGGGCAATGTATTTGTGTTTCACATCCCTTTTTGTGACTGTTGTCTTTTCCCACCTACAATTTTTATTTTCCATCTTTGAATTTTTGTTTGTACTATTTAAGATGAGTTTTTGCTGGGCAAGAAACCTGCATTCATATGGTGCTTTTCACAATCACTGAGCATCTGAATTTGAGCTTCAAGTTCAAGGCTATCTGCATTGCTTAACCTGACTCTGAGACACCCTATCTCCTGGATTATCCATATTTAATCATACTGTTTTGCATATAGTTTTTAAAAAGTGGATTGATTACTAAGTGGTGTTGTAATTTTTTTCCCTTGTCCAACAGCAGTGCTGATGAAACCACATTACTGCTTTCATCAGGATATGCTCTCATCAGTTGATTACATACATTTATAGTAGAGTTTGCTGAAGTATCTGCCCTATATAGTACAATATGGTGAATCTTCAATTAATGGACACCAAACCTGGATGAAATGAAATGAAAATGAAGTTACTGTGAAAAGCCCCTAGTCGCCACATTCCAGCGCCTGTTCGGGAGGCTGGTACGGGAATTGAATCGTGCTGCTGGCCTGCCTTGGTCTGCTTCCAAAGCCAGCGATTTAGCCCTCTGCAGATGATGCAGCTAATTGAAAGTTGCAATGTTTCTTAAAATGCCAGACTTTTGGGAATTATCAGACTTCTGCCCTTTGGGAAAAAGAATGGGAACATCTGAAAAGTGAGAGGGGCAATTAAATGGCAATCGGGTGGGTTTAATATCTGTATAGTCGATATATTTTATAATGACCTTTATCTGGCACTAAATTGTTTCAGCAGTTTTCTCCCAACGCCTTACTATTTTACGGATGTCCATAATGGACCCCAGCAGAAAGGGGAAAATAAGTAATTGAGGTCACTTTTTTTGTACCTAATTAGTTGCTCCTAACAATGCAGTGGTAACTTGGTAGGAGGTAGTATGTGATCGAAGGAACTATTGTTTGGCGTAGATCGTGGGGTGAGTGGGAGTGAAGACATACAAACCATTTTCTCTTTAATTTTTTTGATCCAGAAATTAGTTGAGTTTCCCAATATTCTGTTGCACTATACAAATCATTTCTTACTTTGTGAACTGTGTTTCCTTAGGTTTTTAGACCTCCAAATCCTTGGACAATGGCCATCATGAATGTACTAGCAGAGCTGCATCAAGAGCATGATTTGAAGGTAAGGCCCTTCTGATTTGTGCTAATTGCTGCCAGGGGATTACACTGTAGTTCTATTAGAAAGAAGCTCATTCAAACTTGCTAGATTATTGTTGAGATGTAGCTGAGCATTACAGAGTAATTTCTTCTGCTTGTGCTTAAATTTTGTGCAAAATGTGAACATTTAGATGATATTCAAACCAGTTTTAGAAGTTGACATGAAATTTTTTACAGAAAGCAGTTGAGAGGAGTGGGGAGAAATTAGTAAGGAGCCTTCTCAAGGGCTCAGACCTTGTGGAGAAGGGTTTATATTTAGTTTTCCCCTTTTGTCTTCTCTCACATGCAGTACAACCGCATCTTTTAAACAATATGTTAATGTTGAGTGTAACTATTTCAAACTGCTTGCTAAATTTTGTTGCTACTCTAAAATCCATTGTCCTAAATTTATGACTTTTATAACCAAGTCTGACCAGACTCTTGTCAGGTACAGATGATGATACCATGGAGAATCAATGAAAATAAACTTTAAAACTTCCGAATTAGATGTGAGTGCTGATTGTGGCCCTCGAGCTGGGTGAAATAATTACATTTTGTAATTTATTTTTCTTTTGGTACTTTCCCACAACATATTGTTATACTTGGAATCACTTGTTTCCATAGGCTTTAAGCCTGTAAAGTGCAATAAGTCCTGAAAGAATCTGTTGATACCCTCATTAAAAGATTGCACCTGCCTGGTGAGTGTTATTGCTCAAGTAAAGCAGGTATAGGAGTGTGCAGGTATATTTAACGAAAATCATTATTTTAAAAATAAACCTCGAGAGAAAATGCCAAAATCTATGTCATTTGTCACTTAATTTTGGTGTTGCATCTCATTTTAACTGGGAGGTGGTTTTTCAACTATATTTGAAGGTTGTTTTTCAAAAAAAAACTTTATTAGGGTATTTGTAGTTTTTATAATAATAACGATAACAGCGCCATAAACATGGTACATAAAACAATTCCATCCCTATCCCATTCTTCGCACCCCTAACAGTAAGACAATTGCCTAGCCTCCCCCCCCCCCCCCCCCCTCTAGATTTCTGTCTCTGCTGACATTTTAATTTTCCAAAGCCTTCAAGCTAGGGAAGCTCCCGTCTATAAATAGATCTTCTATCCTCCCAATTCCTGCTCTCTGCCATCTCCAGAACCCTCCATCCAGTCTACCCGATACAAACCGATGGTTGTTGTAGATTGGGGCCCAAACCGATGGTCCCTCCGCTCCTATATTTTCTCCACTGCCCCCAGACTCTCAGACCCGTCACTACCACCAGGCTTGTGGAGTACTGGGCCGGCGAGAACGGAAGAGTGCCCCCCCCGTTATCAGTGCCCCCAGACTTGTGTCCTTGCAAGATGCCGCCTCTACTCGCTCCCACGCCGACCACCCCCACTACCCACTTCCTAATCATAGCTATATTAGCCGCCCAGTAGTAGTAACAAAAGTTCAACAGCGCTAATCCCCCCCCCCCCCCCCCCCCCCCCCCCCCCCCCCCCCCCCCCCCCCCCCCCCCCAACGCTCCAACAATACTTTCTTCACTCGCGGGGTTTTACCAGCCCACACGAAGCCCAAAATCACATTCGCCCATTAAAAAAGGCCCTCGGGATGAAGATGGGGAGGCACTGAAAGACAAACAGGAATCTGGGGAGGACCGTCATTTTCGCAGTCTATCCTCCCCACCAGTGATAGCGGGAGCATGTCCTATCTCTTAATGTCCTCTTTCGTTTGTTCTACTAGTCAGGACAGGTTTAACTTGAACAATGTCTCCCATTCTCGAGCCCCTGGATTTACAGATAGCGAAAGCTCCTTCCTGCCATTCTAAACGGCAGCTCGCCCAGTCTCATCTCCTGCCCTCTATCCTGGATCACGAACATCTCGCTTTTCCCCATGTTCAATTTATACCCGAAAACCTGCCAAATTCCCCTAAAATCTGCATAATTTCCCCCATCCCCACTAATGGGTCCGAAATGTACAGGAGCAGGTCATCCGCATAAAGCAAGACCCGGTGTTCCCCCAGCCAGCCCTTTCCAGTTCCTAGAAGCTCTTAACACCACACCAATGGCTCTATGGTCAGAGCAAACAACAGCGGGGAGAGGGGACACCCTTGCCTTGTCCCTCAGTGCAGTTTAAAATAGCCCGACATCCGCCTTTCATGCGCACGCTTGATACAGCAACCGCACCCAGTCAATGAAGTCCTGACCAAACCCGAAGCTTCTTTTTTCTTTAAATTTAGAGTACCCAATAATTTTCTTTTTCCAATTAAGGGGCAATTTAGCGTGGCCAATCCACCTAAAACCCGTTTCCTCTGGCATGGTGGCCAGTAACCCGTGGAGATAGATATAGGACAATTAACAAATATTTCTGGGGCAAATTTGATTCTACACAGCGGGTTATGACCTGGAATGCACTACCTGAAAGGATGGTGGATGCAAATTCAACAACAGCTTTCAAAAGGGAATTGAATAACTACTTTTGGGAGAAAATTGCAGACCCAGAAGAAAAAATAGGGGAGTAGGACAAATTGGATAATTTCACTGGGAATGGCTTTAATAATGCCACCTAACTAAGAATGGCATCCATCAAATTATACCTTGTCCAAGAACAAATTACTTCAGGTTAAGTGATGATTTACCCTGGGAGTTAAGTGGTCCAGTCTGTCTTTTGCTTTCTGACTAAGCTCAACTGAGAATTAATGCAGTAAATGATAATTTGGTGCCCTTGCTGTTAGTCGGTTCAATATTGTTTCCCACAAACGAAGAACTAATGATGTTGCTGTAATGAGGCCCTGCTTTCAGTCAAGTGGGGGATTCGGAGACTGATCTCGAATACTGTTTCCAGTGATATGATGGCAACATGAAGTCGGCATTTGCATAGGGCAGCACCACATTCTTTCATCCTTTACAAGAAATAAGATATTGCTGTCATCCCACTGCAGAAAACTTGAGGAAATGGTGGCTGATCTCTAGTGTTTCTGGGCCATCATTGAAGTTATTTTGCTTGGTTGTCAAGAGCTTGCCTGCCGCCCTATTACAGAGAAAGCCAGCCCTTCGCTGGACCCCTTTACTGCCACGTGCTCAGCATTTGGAAGCATGCTTTAGTACATGGTCAATTACCTTGTCATAGATTCTACCCCTCCCTGCTCCACTTCTCCTGGTCATAGAACCAGTCCAGGCTGCACAGTCCCAGGAGTTTGAATGCACTAATGCAGTAGTTGCTTGAAATTAAAACAGAAAATACACAGCCGCCTGTAGCTGAAAAGAGGAAAAAAACAGTGGTGATCCTTTGCTAATGCTGATGAAGTTCTGGTGCATGATCTATGCCTGCAGAGTTGATCTCTCTTCTCTCATGCTACGAGTCTGCTGTGTTTTCTGATTCAGATTTTCAGTTCTTTTAATGTCTCTTGGTAAAGACATTTGGAACACTTTAATAACTAAGGCAAGTGAGTGTTCAGAAACAGACCTTCCCAAGAGAGTCTTCCGTTTCAAACCATAGCAGTATGAAGAACTTTGGTGGTTTGGCACATTGCATTGCTTCAAATTTCAGGTTCCCGTTGGACAAACAAAGGTGCTAAGATTGAACTAAATGCATTTCGGGTAGTGATATTTTGAGAGGTTTGCAATATATTAGACCAGAACTGTAATAGTTTGATTGTTTGTTAAGCTGATCATTATAGGTGGATATTATCTGTAATACCATTGGTTTGGAAGATGGAACTTTTTGCTAACATTTTTTTCCACCAAAAATTTTTTTCTAGTTAAACCTGAAGTTTGAAATTGAGGTCTTGTGTAAAAATCTGGCTTTGGATATTAACGACTTGAAGCCTGGAACTTTACTAAAGGAGAAAGAAAAATTGACAAATCTAGAGGAACAGCTCTCTGCTCCAAAGAGAGAGTCCAAAATACCAGAGGAGCTGCCTGTAGTTGTCACCACTGGTAAAGTGCTTTTATTTTTGTTCAGTATTAGATTGCCATTTTGCTTACAAAGGAAGAAACCCTGTGGTACACTGCCTTTTCATTTAAAATTGATGTAACTGGGCAGTGCTTGATTATACCTGGTTATTAACCTGATGTTTTTTTTCTTTTGATTGCCTTTACGATAATGCAGATCATTGTGTTTGATGTAAAATATAGGGTGGGTCAGATTTCATTTAACACAGCGTGCACTAGGACCCAGAGGGGAACTGGCTTTGCAGGCATTACCGGTAGGCCAGATTGAAGCCTTGGTCTTTAGCTGACAAAGGAGGAGAAGTGGCTCTACAGCAGCTGGGAGGGGAAATGTTTTTCCAGTGGAGGAGTCAGTCTTCTGAAGGTTCAAAAATGCAAGTTATAATACTCTTAACAGCTGTGGCCATTGTGCGGTCTTTTTGGGGTGTACAGCAGCTATTTTGATATAATTGCTATATAATTCTAGAATTCATGATGTGCTGTACCAGACGCTACCGCTTCAGTCCTGCCAGTAATGTAAGATGTAGAACGGAGGACACTGGAATTAAACATCCTAGGGTTTGGTATGCCTGCATTTTTGTGTTAATATTTTGCCATTTATTTTATTTTCAACTAGCAGATAAATAAATGATTTTAAGGGAAAAGTTTCTGGAACCTAAATGTTCCATTTACTGTTTGGATTTATGTTGTGTACCAAGTTAATGCAGCTAAATGGAATGGCTCATGTTTCTAATACGAAGAGAAAAAAGGCTGTTTGGCCCATCCAACCTGTCCTGTTTATTCATCTGACTTAAATTTCTGATTTTAATCCTCACCCATCTCCCCACCTCTACAAAATCAATCAGGCCAGACTATTGGTGGCATTTTTGTAATTTTAACGTTCACTTCCAATCATCATTCGTGACTGTGTTGATCGGTTGTGGCCCTGATGTACCGGAAAGCTGCTTTTTCAGTGTCCCTGCAGTTTAAATTAGGGAGAGTGGGATGGTGGAAAACTAAAAATTGTACCTGTAAATATACTCCGTTATATTGCTGCCCACTTTTATGTTGCACGTTTTAATTCAGTTTAACCATTTGCCTTTGATTTTTAAAATGGTGGCAGTCCAGTAAATTTCTGATTCTGGATGCAAGGATTTCCCTCGACTATTCCTAGCATACTGCAAGGATTTCCAGCTATTGCATGTTCATTGAGTTTATTTGATATTCACAGTGTGAGGTGTCTAGTCAGGCATTGCACCCCTTTTATAGCAGATGTTCAAAAGAGGTTCACAATTGAAGCAATTTCACAAGTGTGAAAGACCCCAATATCAAGTGGCTGTGATAACCTCTGCAGCACACCAATACTGCTGCATTGTCACACTTGCCTAACCTGTGCTATCCAGTGACCTTCTGCTGGAAAGTCTCAATGTTGGGTGAGGCCTGCACAGGGCTCTGCTGTGCAGCCTTTTGCTGTCGAGGCACCTACTGGCACTCGTTCTTTAGGCTTGCCAATGAGCAGCTATGTGGGCGAGGCTCTTGACTATGGATAATGGCCAGCATCTGGAATTGTACTTTTAAAAAAAATTGGTTTACAGGATTTGGGCATTGCTGGTTAGACCAACATTTATTGCCCAATCTTAGTTGCCCTTCAGACGGTGGTCGTGAGTTGCCTTGAACCGCTGCAGTCCCAGAGGTGTAGGTACAGCCACTGTGCTGTTAGGGAGAGGAGGGAAAGGCCAAGTGAGCCGTGCCTTGTTTTCTCTTTTATATTACATTTTTCTCTCGTTGATCCACTCTGCAGTTGATTGTAGTTAGTTTTAGGCTGTAGTTTTGTGTATTTAAAATATGCTTTGTCATTGTGACTTCTGGATTCAATTAAGCAGTGAGCAAAGGTAATTCCAATCTGTGTTATTCAGATGGTTTGCAGCAAAGTTGCAAAAAGGTAGAGCTTTATTGGGGGCTTCTTAGGCATCCATGTACTTCCCAACATCCTTGAACAAGTGCATCCACTTGCCAAGATAACTTGGTAGAGGTGAATGAGAAGAGAATTGCTTTCAATTTACTTCAACAGCCGGGTCATGCTCCGCTTTCACTTGACCCTTCCTGTCTTTGGGAGATAGGCTTGCAGTGGAATAAGATTTTTACTTAAACCTCTTCCTACAAAATAAACTTTATTTACAAACACAAGTGAACAGTAGCTGCAACACAGCATATATTTTTACAGTTAAATTTATTAAGTTGATTGGGTTGGGAAAAATAATAAGCTTGCAACTGATGACCAGTTCAGAAGGAATCTCTGGTATATACTTTCAAAAAAAAATCACGAAGAAGCATATTTAATAACTTTTTTTCAAAACTGCTAATGAAACACATTTTCTAGAAAATCTTTTCCTCAACTGTTTCAATTGACGTATGCATTCTGTTAGTGAAGCTAACTTTGAAACCTCGTATGTACCATGGCAATTTACGTATGTTGTTTTAGAAACAACTTTGGTCGCAGCATTCAATTTATTAATAAATATTTGAGGTGCGGTGATTTATTCCATCTTTAAGTGGAGCGAGTGTGTTTCCAATCATCGAACAACGTTTCAATTGGAACAAATTTCCAGTTAACTGATATTTTACTATGTGTTGCATCATATAATCATCAATATGACTGCTACTTTTTAGCCTTTCATTTTGTTAACTCCAGTATCAGTAAACATCTGCACTTCGATCCTCCTTCCTTGGTATTCTTGTTTACTTGTATTTACAGTACTTCATTGTGCAGCCTTTTGTTGCCTTGGATTACAAAAGAATGTCTGTCCTGGAAGTTCTGGTCACAAACTACTGCTTTCACACATGGCAGCTTTTGGCTATAAAGTTGAATTCTTACATTGTTCACTCTCCCATGTCCAAAGAGGATACTACCATCATCCCAGAACTCAAGTGAGCTTCCTCCCAACTGCTTCAGATCCCTCTTCCACGTAACATACAGAGCTCACTCTATGTCAACCCAATCATCCTTCCTTTTGGAGTTGGAACCGCAGTGTCTTTTTTTCTCGGTGTATCTGGTAAACAAAGAAGTAAGAACATGGTCCTGAATGAAACCTTATGTAGATTGGG
Organism: Scyliorhinus canicula; assembly: GCF_902713615.1. Taxonomy (NCBI): domain Eukaryota; kingdom Metazoa; phylum Chordata; class Chondrichthyes; order Carcharhiniformes; family Scyliorhinidae; genus Scyliorhinus; species Scyliorhinus canicula. Next base: position 88,018,030 of record NC_052154.1, on the reverse strand, counting down.
GGAACGTCGCTTGACTGTTCCCAGTGTAATTTTTCTTTTTGCAGAACAGTTGACTTAAAGAATTTCTCGTCTCCTCACCACCAACCCACCTCCTGTAGTCATCAGTATATTTCTTGTATGTGAAGGCCAAACAATTTCTCAAGTAAGGTTGTGCTCATAATAACTTTCCTTCTAGTTTCCAAAAGTTTATGTAAAACTTCTGTAATGGAACAAATTGATGGAAATTCTTTTACTCCTGTTTGTTTTACTCTTATTTGTTTTACACCTGGTGAATAAACGATTGAAATATCCTTCAGTCGATAAATTTGACTGACCAATCCTCTCTTCGCCACACCCGCCCTCCATCTCGGAAGTGGTTTGAATGATTCTTTTAAGGCTTTACTGATCGTTGAAGGTTCTTGTAGACATTTCATTAAATGGGAATGAGTAGTTTTAAGACCCATTAGATGCACACTCCTGCTGCAGTTTAGTTCAGTTATACTCCACACACTTATCTATATGTAGCTTTCTGCAAGCTAATGTAGCAAACATTCCTTACCCCACTTCATCGTTCAGAGAAATCTGGTGACAGGAGGTTAACTCAGCTTCATGTACTTTGTATGCTCTTTGGAAAGTTTCTAGATTTGCACTTCTAAAATTTGCTAAATGCTTTTGTTTTAATTTTAAAATGTGAGCATGAGAAATTGATTATCAACTGAAAGATGTGTCCTGCTATATTGCAAGCAAGGAAAAATGTAAAATCTCAACTGAACAGCGGATATTGGGATCTGTTATCGATGCAATATCAAGGAAGCAGAGCATTGAAACATGACACTTCTTAAGGATTCACAGTTAAGCACTTGTCGCTAATTTCTAAGGGAACAAATCGTCGTCACACCCAGGAACCTTCAAATCGTGGATGTATTGGGGTAGTCTAACCCTATGTAATTTTTTCCCGAATCAGCAGTATATTTTTCAGACTTTGGCTGAGAGCATTGTATAAGCTCTTTGTTGAGTACTACAATATATTCTCATTTCGTGGATAATTCTCAGCCTGCATATGATGTAAGTTCTAGTTGAAACCTATTAATTAATGCCACTTGCACAGTTGAATTGATCATCTCTTAATTTTTACAACTGAGTGGACATGTACTACTTTGTTTCTTCCCCCCCCCCCCCCCCCCCCCCCCTCCCAAAGTTATTCATGAGCGTGTTTTGTTTTAAATTTATTTTAATTAGCTTTTATTTCCTGAAAAATGACAGCCACTTGTTGGCTCCTGAAGTTTTATAAATCAATAGTAAGGAAAGGATTTGGAGAATTAATTCTGTGCTTTTGCTTTCCAGCTGCACCAGTGACTCCGGCCACAACCACCACTTGTACATCTACAGTCCCTCCACAGCCACAGTTTAGCTACCACGACATCAATGTGTATTCACTGGCTGCCTTGGCTCCTCACATTACAGTCAACCCAAATGTAAGTCGGTTTCAGTATAATAAGTCAGTATTGGGCAAGGTGACTTTCAGTATTTGCACACTTCAAAAATCCTGATGCCTCGTGGATGTTTAGTGGACAATAAGGAACCCTTTCACTAATGACTCTAATACGCAAAATATTGCGCTAGTCTTCAGTGAATTAGTTCATCCACTACTGTTTCATTCTAACTATTTTTTGCATTTAGGTTTAGCTTTATTATCGCGTGTACAGAGGTACAGTGAAAAGTATTGTTCCATGTACAGTCCAGGCAGATCGCTCCATACATTAGAACATAGAATAAATACATGAGGATACATAATAAAAATACATAAATATAGACAGCAGGTGAAGTATACGGTATATAGTGCTACAGCTGTGGAGAATATGCATAGAAAGATAAGTTCAGTCCGTAAGAGGGCCATTTAGGAGTCTCGTAACAGTGGGTCAGAAGCTTTTTTTGAATCTATTGGTGCATGTTCTCAAATGTTTGTATCTTCTCGATGGAGGAGACAATAACCTGGATGGGAGGGGTCTTTGATTATGCTGCCCACTTTCCCAAGGCAGTGGAAGGTGTAGACCGAGTCTGGATGCAAGGACAGCTCGCATGATAGACTGGGCTGTGTTCACAACTCTGTAGTTTCTTATGGTCTTGGGCTGGGCGGTTGTCACACCAAGCTGTGACGCAGCCATGCTTTCTATGATACATCTATTGAAATTGGCAAGAGTCATTGTAATTGGTAAGAGACATTCCAAATTTCCTTAATTTCCTGAGGAAAGTATAGGCGCTGTTGTGCTTTCTTGGTCGTAACGTTGACATGAGTGGACTAGGACAGATTCTTGGCGATCTTTAAACCTATGAATTTGAAGCTCTAACCATTTCCAACTCGGCACCATTGATTCAGACGGGCGTGGGCGACACTTTGCTTCGTGAAGTTGATGACCAGCTCCTTAGTTTTGCTGACATTGAGGGAGAGATTGTTGTCATTGCAGAATGCTACTAGATTCACTATCACCCTCCTCTACTCTTGTTGTTTAAGTCTCAAAGACAGTTTTATCAAATCAGAAACAAATGCTAATTTTAAGATCATAATTGGCTCAAAGCCGCACAGAATACTTTGAGTTTTGCGCGATAACTGCATTTGAGAATATACCATGCCTGTTGAAAATGGACATCTAACGTTTTGGAAATTGTGAGAATATAAACTTCACTTAAAGCTACATTTCCCAGTGTGACAGTGCAGAGCAGCCTAATTTTGAAAGTTTGAGAGTTTGTTTTAAAATTTAGTGCCTTCCAGAAACGTTATAAGATTCACGGTATTGTTTGCACTTTATATTTAAAGTGACAGTATGGGGTTTTGTGCTCGAATTCTGTTCTAACTGGATCCATGCAGGCATTAAATAGAAGCACCATCCACATTCATCAGTCTGCCATTCATAGCTGTGTTCACCAGGTGAGGTGACTCATGCAGTTTGCTAATACCAGTTGATTGATTATCTTCCCTATCGACGATGCTGTGAATTTTTGAGAGATGGCAAAAACAATGGAACACGGGGGAGCACAGATGGAACACGGGGGAGCGAGTATCGATGGAACACGGGGGAGCGAGTGTCGATGGAACACGGGGGAGCGAGTGTCGATGGAACACGGGGGAGCGAGTGTCGATGGAACACGGGGGAGCGAGTGTCGATGGAACACGGGGGAGCGAGTGTCGATGGAACACGGGGGAGCGAGTGTCGATGGAACACGGGGGAGCGAGTGTCGATGGAACACGGGGGGGGAGCGAGTATCCATGGAACACAGCGCCCTGCAGTCACTGCCCATTTCCCGCTACTTAAAACTCTTCCGCAACTTATTTGCAAAATCATGCACTCCAAAATCTGCCAGCTAGCGGTATTTACAGCCTTCACAGTATTTACAAAGAATTTACAGTGCAGAGGAGGCTATTCAGCCAATCGAGTCTGCACTGGCCCTTGGAAAGAGCACCCTATCCAAGCCCACACTTCCACCCTATTCCCGTAACCCCACCCAACCTTTTTGGATATTCCACCTGACCTTCACATCTTTGGACTGTGGGAGGAAACTGGAGCACCTGGAGGAAACCCACGCAGACACGGGGAGAATGTGCAGACTCTGCACAGACAGTGACCCAAGCCAGGAATCGAACCTGGGACCATGGAGCTGAGTAGCAACTGTGCTACCGTGCTGCCCAGGCAGTCGAGGTTGTCTATTGCTCCGAGACCAAGGATATTCTTTACAGCAATGGTTAATTCGCTGAGACATCTTCATAGTGGGACTTTTCATAATAACATCATTGCAATGTTAATATAAGCTTACTTGACAATAAAAGATTATTATTACGAGGGTACAACTGGGAACATCATAGATCATAGAATTTACAGTGCAGAAGGAAGCCATTTGGCCCATCGAGTCTGCACTGGCCTATGGAAAGATCACTCTACCTAAAGTCTACACCTCCACCCTATTCTCATACCCCAGTAACCCCATCTAACCTTTTTGGACAAGGGCAATTTAGCTTGACCAATCCACCTAACCTGCACATGGTGCCAATCAATCAAACACAGTCTAGAGATACTAAATTAGTACTCCAGCTTGCTGCTAAGAGTGTGCTGCAAAGCTGTCCATTTGGGACAAGGTATTCCTTTAGGAAATTATTTCTGGTATTTTATTAATTATCCAGTCTGCACCATTTCGGTACGGTTCTGATACAAACTGTAGATTGTGGATTATTTCCTGTTACTCACGGTGGTTAGCACTGCTGCCTCACAGTGCCAGGGACCCGGGTTTAATTCGGCCTTGGGTGACTGTGTGCAGTTTGCCAGTTATCCCTGTATCTGCGTAGGTTTCCTCCCACAGTCCAAAGATGTGGAGGTTAGATGGATTAGCCATGATAAATTGTCCCTTAGTTTCCAAAGGTGTGCCAGTTAAGTGGGCTTATGGGAATAGGGCAGGGGAGTGGGCATAGAAGGTTGGCGCAGACTCAATGGGCTGAATGGCCTCCGTCTGTACTGTTAAGGATTCTATGGATTCTAAAAATGAATACTGTGCAATTCAAGCTGAGTGAAGAGAGGTAAACATTGGAATCTGTCTACCAAGGATTCGCAAGGCATTTGCTCAACTTCTGTCTGGCACCCAATATGCAAATAAACATTTTTGTGCTTCTACGCGCACATGTAGCAAAGATTAAAAAATTGAGTCCGATGGGGTTTAGATTTGTAATGAACCCAGCTGACCTTCCATTGTGCAAAATGGAAGAAAAATGAGCAATGTTCCTTCACAGGTGTGCACGTCAATCATTTAGATGTCCAATATTCATTACGTTGAGGAACATACCTATGAATGTACTGGTGCATGATTTTTAATGTCTTTTCAACAGCTGAAAGTTCACTATCAGTTAGATACCTGTTATAGCAACTATTTGGCATTAATGAGTTTTGTATTGCACTGGTTAATTAATCTTTTTGGCATTTGACAGGGGAGATCTGAAGGTCTTTGATAAAAGTTTTTTAAAAATAAATTTAAGAGTATCCAATTTTTTTTTTTCCAATTAAGGGACAATTTAACGTGGCCAATTCACCTACCCTGCACATCTTTTTTGGTTGCGGGTGTGAGACCCAGGCAGACACTGGGAGAATGTGTGAACTCCACACCGACAGTGACCCGGGCTGGGATCGAATCTGGGTCCTCAGCGCCGTGAGTCAGCAGTGCTAACCATTGCACCACCATGCTAACAGGCCTTTAGTAAAATTGATGCTAAAAAGTTTCATCTGAGTTGTGATGAAAAAGAGTAATTTGCAAAATAACTTGAGCAAGCTAAAGACCATAGACTATTGCAAATCTCAGTAAACGTTTGGGAACATAGAAAAATCAACTGTAATAAAACAACCATTATTCAGCCAACAGGTTATTTACATGACTGTGACAGACTAGGAAACGTTGCCATTCTACTTGATCTACAATCACATTATGGGTCAATATCTTATCTGCAAGGCAGCCACATCAGTGTAAAATTTGGTTCTTTTTGCCATCTTGATTGGGTAATCAGATCAACAAAAGATTTGGTGCACAACTGCACTGAACCAACATCCTGTTTTTGCTTCATATGTTGTGGTTGAACGAATATTAAATAATTAGGTTTAATTTTCTGCCTTTGATATTTGAACCTTTCATTTAGAATCCATAGAGACCCTACAGTGCAGGAGGCGGCCATTCAGTCCATCGCACCTGTACTGATCTCCGAAAAAGCACTCGACCCAGGCCCACTGCCCGACCTATCCCCATAACCCCACCTAACCTGCTCATCTTTGGACACTAAGGGGCAATTTAGCATGGCCAATCCACCTAACATGCACATCTTTGGACTGTGGGAGGAAACAGCAGCACCCGGAGGAATCTCGCGCAAACATGGGGAGAACAGCCACCCACGACCTGAATTGAACCTGGACCCCTGACACTGAGGCAGCAGTGACAACCATTGTGCCACCAAGCTGCCCTTTAATTCTTCATTTCAGTCTTCCTCTTTGCACTCCTGTTCTCAAACTATCGCATGCTTTCAGAATGAATCCTAGAAGAATACAAGGTCAAAATGATCTAAACTTTAAAAGTAAAAGTAAAATGTTATTTCCTGGCGTTCAGTGTCAGTCATGGGTCAGTTGGCAGCAGTCTCAGAAAATTGTGGGTCCAAGTCCCACGTCAGGAATTAAGTAAGAAGGTCAAAGCTGACACTCCAATGGAGTGCTGCACTGTCAGAGGTAGTGTATTTCACATGAGATTTTAAACCCAAGTCCTGTCTGCTCTCTCGAGTAGACTTAAAGATCCACTGGCATTCCTTCAAAGAAGAGCCGGATAGTTATCTCAGGTGTACTGGCCAAGAACCGTTAATCAATATTAAAAAAGTTATCTCATCCTGATCACATTGATGTTTGTAGGAGCTGCCTGTTTGTTAATTGGCTGACACATTTCCTACAAAAGTGACGACACATTCAAAAAATAATACCATAATGAAGGGAAGTATGACCATTACCACCATTAAGAGTTCACAATTTTTCTCCCTTTCACCTCCACTTAGCAGATCTCCCCAACCTATTTTCATTGTTTTTGCTTTTATTTTTCACACTCCCCTTGCTTCCTGCTACTTCCCATTTACTTGGCAAAGCAGTATGAATTGGAGCCACCCTGCACTGCTGTGTTTGCCCCTTAAATACAAAAACTGAATGCATTTTGGTTGTTAAATACCTTTCAGATGGTGATTGCATTTAATCTCGGTTTAGCTATAACAGGAGATTCACTTGTGTTTTACGGAGTGTTTTATTAATTTATTTCAAATGCAGAAACAGCTACTTGCACAAATTAATTTGGATAAAATGCCACTTTGTTTAATGGCTTTGTGTTAATGTATTAACCCGCTTTTCTTTTCAGATTCCTTTGTTCCAAGCCCACCCTCAACTGAAATCATACGTTCGGCAAGCAATAGAGCGTGCTGTGCAGGAGCTTGTTCATCCTGTTGTTGACCGTTCCATCAAGATTGCCATGACCACATGTGAACAGATAGTCAGGAAAGATTTTGCCTTGGATTCTGAGGAGTCACGGATGCGAGTTGCAGCCCATCACATGATGCGTAACCTCACTGCGGGAATGGCTATGATTACATGCAGGGAGCCATTGCTAATGAGCATTGCTACAAACCTAAAGAATAATTTTGCCACTGCATTACGGGTTAGTAGATCTCACTCTGAATTGGGATGTTTTTCTCTGAATTTGCAATATTTAAGTGTTTGCTGAACTTTCCTGTGCTTTTGAGAATGAAGACGCTATCGAGCTCTGCGGAAAAGCAACAGTATTCTCAATTATTTCTGATCATCTTTGAGTGCCTGACTGTTGAGCAGCTTGAACCATGGGCAGGTCCTCAGCCCACGCCATCAACTATGTGAAAATGAGGATAAAAGATTCTTCTGGGTTTAGGTCTAAATATTTACTAAGTAGGTTTAATACTGAAATGTTAACTAATTTTGGCAATGTAATTGGAAGTCTTGGTCTGAAGTTAAAATGACTATTATGTGCGTGGCTACCTCCAGAAAAGACGGGAAGGACATCATTGGTGCATATTGGAAACTGTTAGACACATTACAGACCAAGTGTATTCATGATTATCACATGTAGGATGCTAGTTTCAAATGGGATTGGGTCCCAAGATGGATTTGCTGTAGCTGAATGAAAACCAGTCTGTACAAAACTAAGCATAACGCATAGTTATAAGAAAGAGTAATTTGAATATAAAACCTAGGTACTGGCAGATGGAAACTGCTGATTTCCGGAACGAAAGGCGTATTGTAAATAAAATTAATGAAATTGGCTATAGGTGCATGTTAAATTTGAAGCCAGATTGGGTGTATTTGAAAATAATTTTGATAGGTCAGATTTAAGGTATTCTGCAGCAATGTGATAAATTGGTGTGCGGGTATAGTACCTCAAATCCTGCACCCTCACAACCAAGACTGTGCCAGATTTCGGGTTGGGCTGTGGGCAGATCAGGTCAAGTTGGATCAGATAGGACCATGGGTCGCTTGGAATGTGTGCTAGAGCTGCGCACAAAGTGGGAAAGCCAGTAGTTTGTCTGGCGCCGGTGCAGGGCCTAACTGAACTGTCCAGGTAAGTATTTTTTAAAACAAATTTTACTCAAAATTGATACATAGATTATAAAAGTGTCTGGTTTTTGGGCACTGACTTTTTTTTGCATTGCCAAATCTGGGGTACTCTATACCTGTATTGACATTCATACTTTTATTGCTCTGTTATGCAGTGTCTGCTTGAATTAAGACTTCATTACACTCCTTCTATTGGCTTTGTTCTCTTTTACTTTCCCATTTTTCTTTCTGCACTACTTTTAAACCTGTGATGGTGACTTTCGTCCAGCATAGGCTACGCTATGGTGCTAAAGGATATCCTTGGCTTTTACTGTGAGCACAGCTGATAACTGACACTCTCATTCAAGCCAAGGGACAGTTTAAATGTTAGGCCCGTTCTATTACTATCTAGCCTATATGTTCAGATCGATCTTTATGCCTGTATGGTTTTATATTGCTGTTGTTTTCTAATCCATACTGTGTAATTTCCAGATAATTTTCAGTGCACCAGATACAGCCTTTAGCACAAAACTCAGCCAAATAATATATTACATGGAAGGTCATGCATCTTCACAATTGTTTGCATTGGAAGTTTCTATGTAGTGCCCAACCCAGATCATGACCCAGATTTAAAAGGTGGTCACTATTTTTGGCAAGTGCTGGTTTTGTAACAGCAAGTCACAAGGCATAAATTGCTGCAGTCAGATTGAAGTTCCTTATCTTTTGCAAATACTAGTTCGTTGATGATTTCCAAAGCTTGAACGAGAAGATAAGTTGTGCTCGGGCAAAGACTTGTAATGTGATTTGCTCAGTGAAATGTATAATTTGGTTACTTTTCAATGTATCAGCCCAGAAAGCCCCACTGACTGTGTTAGGGGCTGTTTAGCACACTGGGCTAAATCGCTGGCTTTGAAAGCAAACCAAGGCAGGCCAGCAGCACGGTTCGATTCAGCCTCCCCGAACAGGCGCCGCAATGTGGCGACTAGGGGCTTTTCACAGTAACTTCATTGAAGCCTACTCGTGACAATAAGCGAATTTCATTTCATTTCAGGGCGGTTAAGAAACAGGTTGTTCAGTAAGTTGGCATTTTAATTTGCCTTGTACAGACTACAAAAGAAACGGGGACTGCATTTATTATTAACTTAATTGCAAAACAGATTGTGGTTCACTTTGTGCTTAACGAGTTTCTTACTATTGCCACTATATATTGTGTTAAATATTTAAAAATTAATTTGCTCATTCAAGTCTGAAATGAAGCCAATAGTGATACTTTTGGAAAATTGGGAGAGCTCTTGGGGAGGCAAATGATGGATCCAGTAGCTAAACATTCTACAAAATGGTTTCTGTTCATTGTTCTGGATGCACAGTCAGTATTCAGATATGGGACCAGTAAGGTGTTCAGACTCACCAGCAAGAATAATTTGTTCCAGAAACCTAGATATGTAAGATGATGAGGACAAACAAGACTTAAAAGCATAATGGGTGTTAATTACAAGAATGACCTTGTTGTCAGTGTTGTGATTGTATGTAATTGGAGTTACTTAAGTAACAGCTTAGAAGCATTTAAAACCATAATTGTAAGCTTTATTCCAATTTTTTAATGTTATATATCACCACAGCCCTCTTGAGCAGTAATTGTTACTGAAACAGCTTTTGAGAATTGAAAAATAAAAACAGGGAACAGGTTTTGAACAAAATTAAGTTGGGGTTGTTAACTGCAATTGGTGATTTTAACACTGAAGATGCTGGAGAAGTGGGAGTTGTTTGGACAGGACTGTCTACTTGGGAGTTAGAGAAGTGAAAAGGGAAGATTTCAGCTCCAAGAGACACTGATCATTGAGGTACATTAAAGCAGAGAATGATGATGAAGATTGGACGCTAAAGGTAAATTGGCAGAAGAATACAGAGTTTGGATAGCTTCCTGGCTGGAGTCTATTTGTGAATGAACGAGTTTGCCATTTCAGTTTTGCTGTGTCGATCAGCCATAGCTTTTCAGGGTTCCAATTCCAACTAATATTGATCTGCAACAAGGATTGGGACAGTCAACTCAGGCCAATCGTTGTACGTTCCTTCATGGCCCAGCATATCCCTCACTCTCCCTTTACCATCAAGCCAAGGGATCAGCCCTAGTTCAGTGAAAAATGGGATTCCAGGAGCAGCACCAGCAATATAAAATTGAGGTGTCAGCCTGGTGGTGAAGCTATAGCACAAGGATATTTGCATGCCAAAAAGTGGATGCTGCATGCGATCCCACAATCAACTTAGAAGGTCAAAACTCTGTGGCCCTGCCGCATCCAGTCATGAATGGTGCTGGGCATTAAACAGCTAACAGGAGGAGGAGGAGGCACCACAAATATCCCCATCTTGAATGTTGGGGGAGCTCCGCATCTCAGTGCAAAAGCCAAGGCTGAAGCATTTGCAGCTGTTTTCAGCCACAGATGCAGAGTGGATGATCCATCTCAGCCTCTTCCTAAGCCTCCAGCATCACCGATGCCAGTCTTCAGCCAATTCAATTCAGTCCACATGACATGAAATGACTGAAGACACGAAACACTGCAAATGGTCTTGAGCTCTGACAACATGCAGGCAGCAGGACTGAAGACTTTTGCCCCAGTAGTTGTGCCCCAACCTACATGTTCCAGCACAGCTACACTAGCATCTACATGGTAATGTGGAAAATTTCCTGGGCACATAAACACATGAAAGAGGAGCAAAGTAGGCCTTTTGGCTCCTTGATCCTGCTCCGCTCTTCGATAAGATCGGCTGATATGTTTGTCTTTCAAGTTCTCCAATCCTATCTACCCTGATACCTTTGAATCCCTTGCATAACGAGAATCTATGTACCTCCACCATAAATATTCTATGATTCTGTTTCCACAGACTTCTAAGGCAGGGTTCCAAAATCTCTTAGTCCTCAGAGAAAAAATGCCGCCTCATCTGCCCAAAGAGAGTGACACCTAATTTTAAAACAGTACCCCTGAGTTCTGGACTCGCCCACACAAGAGGAAATATCCTTTCCATGTCCGCTTATAAAAACCAGGATCTTCTATACCTCAATTTAGTCACCCTTTACAAACTCCAGTGGAAACAAACCCAGTCTTTTTAATCATTCTTCATAAGACACGAAACACTAATTCCGGAATCAATTCCATAAATGCCTTCTGAACCACCTCCAAGGAGACCAAAATTGCACACAGTATTCGAGATGTGGTCTCACCAATGTCCTGTATAATTGAAGCATAACATCCTTACGTTTAAGTTCCATTCCTCTCTGAATAAAGAATAGCATTATTAATCTTAATTACTTGCTGTACCTGCATAATAGCTTTTTGAGACTCGTGCACTAGAACACCTAGGTCTATTAAGTAATACTCTTTTTTTTTGTTCTTTTTGCCAAAGTAAACGTTTTTCCACATTGTACCCCATTTGCCACATTTTTACCCACTCACTCAATCTATCTATTACTTTCTGCAACCTCCTTATATCCTCTTCACAATGTACATTTCTACCTTTCATTGTGTCCTCCACAAATTTGGCTACCATGCCTTCATTCCCCTGATCAGCGTCATTGATACAAATTGAAAAAAGTTCAGGCCCCAACACAGACCCCTGCAGTGCATCACTCGTCATATGCTGCCGATCCACAAGACCCATTCATGCGTACTGTTTTCTGCAAGCCAGCCAATTTTCTATTCTTCCAATATGTTATCCCATGCACTGAGCTTTTATTTTCCACAATAATATTTGAAGTGTCACCTAATGAAATGCCTTCTGAAAATCCAAGAACAGCACATCTATACACTTCCCTTTATCCCCAGTGCATATTACTCCTGCAAAGAACTCCAATAATTTGGTTAAAAATGCTAAACCGTGCTGACTCTTACCGATTACCTTGCTTTACAAAGTGCATCAGTTAATAACCACCTTCCCCACAGCAGACATCAAGCTAACTGGCCTATAATTTCCTGTTTTCTGCCTCCCTCCCTCCTTGAATAGAAGGGTAACATTTGCTATCAAGTGAATTTTGGAAAATTAACACTGACCTACCATTGCACTAGCCACCTCCTTTACGTCCCTAGGTTGAAGTTCATCAGGACCTGGAGATTTGTCAGCCAACAGCCCTATCAGTACAGCTTCCCTAGTGATTGTAATTTTACCAAGTTCACCTCTCCCTCCCACCTTATGATTTACAGCTATTACTGGAATATTTTTGTATTCTCGCTAGTGAAAACAGAAGCAAATTATTTGTTCATTTCATTCACTTTTTATTATCTACTATTAACTCTCCAGTGCATCAACACTCACTTTTTTTCCTTATTAAATAGCTAGTCAAATTCTTGCTAGGGGCGGCATGGTGGTGGAGAGGTTAGCACTCCTGCCTCATGGCACCGAGGATCCAGGTTCGATCCTGGCCCTGGGTCACTGTCCGTGTGAAGTTTGCACATTCTCCCCGTGTTTGTGTGGGTGTCAACCCGAGAACGCAAAGATTAAATTGCCCCTTAATTGGAAAAAAAGAATTGTGTTCTCTAATTTTATTTTTAAAAAGAGAAAAAAAAATTCTTGCTATCCATTTTATATTTCTAGCTAGATTTCCCTTTTACTCTAATCCTCTTTCTCTTAATTAACCTTTTGTCATTCTCTGCTGTTCTTTATATTCTGCCCAATCACCTGAACTGTTACTCAACTTTACATAGTTGTCTGCTTTTTCCTTAAACTTGACGCTTTCCTTAACTTTTGTTAACCATGGATGGTGGATTAATCATTGTAGTGGGAATAAACATTCTGAGTATTCTGAAATATTCCCTTAAATATCTGCCATTGTTTCTCTATTGATATATCCCTTAGCCAGTGCCCCAGTTCGCTGCATCTGCATAGAACATACAGTGCAGAAGGAGGCCATTCGGCCCATCGAGTCTGCAAGGAGCCACTCAAGCCCTCACTCCCACCTTATCCCAATAACCCCATCTAACCTTTTTGGTCACTTAAGTGAAATTTATCATGGCCAATCCACCTAACCTGCACGTCTTTGGACTGTGGGAGGAAACCCACGCAGACACAGGGAAAACGTGCAGACAGTGACCCAGCGGGGAATCAAACCTGGGACCCTGGCGCTGTGAAGCCACAGTGCTAACCACTTGTGCTGCCCAGATATCTTTATTGCCACAAGTAGGCTTACATTAACATAAGTTACCGTGAAAAGCCCCTAGGCGCCATACTCCGGTGCCTGTTCGGGTACACCTAGGGATAATTCAGAATGTCCAATTCCCGAACAGCACGTCTTTCGGGGCTTGTCGGAGGAAACCGGAGCACCCGGTTGGAACCCACGCAGACACTGGGAGACCGTACAGACTCCGCAGAGACAGTAACCCAGGCCGGGTATCGAACCTGGGACCCTTGTGCTGTGAAGCAACAGTGCTAACCACTGTGCCACCATGCCTAGTATGGCATCTGGTTAAGGTTCCATGCCCACATAGTTGCCATTAATAAAGTTTAAAATTATATTCGTTGACTCAAAAAGCAGGACAAATCCAACATGACCAATTGCCCCCTTTTCGTCGCAAAGTGATGGCGTCATTGATAGTCTTATCAAACAGCATTTACCAGCAATAATTTGTGCAGTGATGCACAGTTTGAGTTCCTCCAGGCCCAGTTAGCTCCTGGCCTTGGTCAAGCATGGACTAGAGAGCTGAACTCTGGGGGAAATAAGAGTGACAGTCCATGACATAAAAGCAGCATTTGACCAAGTGTAGATTTAAGGAGCCCTAGCAAAATTGAAGCCAATGGGAATTGGGGTAAATCTCTTCACTGCCTGGAGTCATACCTGGCTAAAGGAAGATGCCTGTGATTGTTGAAGGTCAATCATCTCAGTTCCAGGACATCACTGCAGGAATTCCTCAGAGTAGTGTCTCAGCTGCTTCATCAATGGCTTTCCCTTCATCATAAGGTCATAAGTGGAAATGTTCAATGATGATTGCACAATGTTGAGCACCATTCACGACTCGGATACTGCAGCAGTCCATGTCCATATGCAGCAATATCTGGACAACATTCAAGCTTGGGCTGATAAATGGCAAGTAACATTTGAACTGGGACTTCCGGTGGTGGCGATGTTCCAGTGAGCCGCACATTCGGCGGGGCTTAGCAGCATGATTCCCCGCGATAGTGGGACCACGGGGGCGGCAAAAAGGCTGCCATGAAAGAAGAGGAGAGCGGGCTGCAGCGGATGGAATCGTGGGAGGCCAGCAGGTAGAGGAAGAAAGAGAGAGAGAGAGAGACGGAGGCAAGGAGGAAACTGACCTGAAGGGTAAGATGACGGACCCACGGACCTTCCTTCCTCCAGGACAAAGGAAAAAAGTTTGGAGTTGCTGAGGAGGGACAGTTTGGACCCACTTCAGATGCCCAGGAGGTAAAATTTAAGGAGCTGGGCGATGAAGGCAGCAGCGAAGGTGCTGAGGAGCGGGCTGCGGCACATGGAACAGCGGGATTCCAGAAGGCAGAAGAAGAAGGAGAAAAAGGGACAGAGATAAGGACCGGAAGAAAATTACCTGGGACCTAAGATGGCGGACACACGGACCCCGGACTCAGCAATCCAGCAGGCGCTGGATAACATGCTCCAGGTAATGAAGTCCAGTTTTGAAGCGCTGAAGCGGGACAGCTTGGACCCAATCCAGAAAGCGGTGGATCAGCTGAACCAGAGGCTGGTCGCCCAGGATGTTAAAGTTAAGGAGCTGGGAGAGGCGGTGGAGGAGCAGGCGGATGCGCAAACGGTTGCAGCGCTAGAAGTTGACGGCCTGAAAGAGCGTCAGAGAAGACTGCTGGACAGAGTGGAGGAGCTGGAGAATAGAGTCCGCAGGAACAATCTGAGGATGGTCGGCCTCCCGGAGGGGGCGGAGGGAGCTGATGCTGCAGCGTTTGTAGCAGACCTGCTGAAGCAGCTGATGGGGGCCGAAGCCTTTCCGCGACCGCTGGAGCTGGAGGGGGCACACAGAGTGCAGGCAAGGCAGGGGCGGCCGGGCGGACCCCCCCGCCCGATGGTGATTAGGTTCCACAGGTTCGTGGACAAGGAGCGGGTGCTGCAGTGGGCAAAGAGCGCCAGGAGCAGCATGTGGAACAACAGTGTTCTCCGCATTTATCAGGACCTAAGCCAGGAGGTGGCTCGGCGGCGAGCAGCCTTTAAGAATGTCAAGGAGGTGCTGTTCAAGAAGCACGTGAAGTTTGGTCTGCTGTTCCCAGCTCGGCTATGGGTCACGCACCAGGGTCAACACCACTACTTCTCCGAGCCCGAAGAAGCGATGGATTTTGTGAGGGACCTGGGGCTGGTCCCGAAAGGAGGCCCCAAGGACGCGAGTTAGGGCCCGAGGATTTCTGTGGGAAGGAACGCCGAATGTGCCTGGACTGCTGCTCAACGGTTTGCTGGGTCAAAGGAGCCAAGCGGAACATTTGAGACTCTTTCCTTTGTTCATGGACATTTATGTGCTTTTTCTCTTTTTTCTGTGATTTTTTTTTTCCTGTTTGGGCTGGTTTGTGCTTTTTGTGCAGCTCGCGGAAGACACTGGAGCCGGCTTGCCCCAGTGGGTGGGGAGGAGGGTGGGGAAACAATGGGAATGAGACAGGAAGGCGCCGGAGTGTTGAGTCACCGGGCTAGCAGATTGGCTAGTCAAGGGAGTCAGATGGGGGAGGAAGTTACAGCCAGTAGATGGCAGGGATGGGGGTATCGGGGGATGGGGTTAGGGGAGGGGGGGGTTGTTCTGCTGACGGGAGAGGGACTTGAAATAGGCACTGGAAAGGAGGTCGAGGGTGGAGGCAGCCAAAGGGCGGGCCAGGAATGGCGCGACGCACGGGCCAGGGGCCGGCCCGAGAAAGGCTATGGCTGACCGGCAGGGTGGGGGGGGGGGTGGGATGTGCCCCCCGACCAGGCTGATCACCTGGAACGTCAAGGGACTGAATGGGCCGGTTAAGAGGGCGCGGGTGTTCGCACACTTGCGGGCCCTGAGGGTGGACATAATTATGTTGCAGGAGACGCATCTGAAAGTGCCGGACCAGACCAGGCTAAGGAAGGGCTGGATTAGCCAGGTCTTCCACTCGGACTTGGACTCGAAGTCCAGAGGGGTGGCAATCATGATCAACAAGCGCGTGAAATTTGAGGCAGAGGGCATATCCACAGACAGGGGGGGCAGATACCTGATGGTACGGGGCAGACTGGAGGGGAGAAGAGTGGTGCTGGTGAATATATATGCCCCGAACAAGGATCACGTGGACTTCATTAAAAGAGTGCTGGGGAAGATCCCGGACTTGGATTCTCGCAGGCTAATAATGGGAGGGGACTTTAACATGGTCCTTGACCCGACTTTGGATCGGTCGTGTCCCAGAACAGGTAGACTCTCAGCAATGGCAAGGGAGCTGAAAGGGTTTATGGAGCAAATGGGGGCAGTGGACCCCTGGAGAGATAGACAGCCAACAGGAAGGGACTACTCGTTTTACTCGCACGTCCATAAAGTATATTCCAGGATAGATTTCTTTGTACTAAGCAGGGACTGTATGGGGGAGGTAAAGAACACGGAATACTCAGCAATTACCATTTCAGACCATGCCCCGCATTGGGTGGACCTGCAGTTCGGGGGAGCGAGCTATCAACGCCCGCAATGGAGGCTAGATGTGGGACTGCTGTCGTAGGAGGGGATCTGCGAGAGGCTTCGGAAATGTATAAAAAATTACCTGCAGGTGAATGACACGGGGGAGGTCTCAGCGGCGACCTTGTGGGAGGCGCTAAAGGCAGTAGTGTGGGGGGAGCTGATTTCAATTGGGGCCCACAGAGCCAAGGCAGACCGGGCAGAGATGGATAGATTGGTCAGGGAAATGGGTCGGATAGATGAAGAGCACGCGGAGTCCCCGGGGAAGGTTTTACTCAGGGAGAGGCAGAGACTACAGGCGGAACTGGGGGCACTATCCACGAGCAGGGCCGTGGAACAGCTTAGGAAGGCGAGGGGAGTGGTGTACGAGCATGGGGAAAAGGCTAGCAGACTGTTAGCGCAGCAACTCAGGAGGAGGGAGGCGGCCAGGGAAATAGGTAGAGTGAGGGACGAGGGGGGAGGCGCAAAGTGGAGGACCCGGCAGAATTGAATAGGGTATTCCGGGACTTCTATCGTAAGCTGTACACTTCGGAGCCGCCGGAAGAACCGGAGGGGATGAAAAGGTTTCTGGACGGGTTAACATTCCCAACAGTTGGTGGGGGGCGAGTGGAAGAGCTGGGGGCCCCGATTAGAGTAGAGGAGGTATTGGGGGGCCTTAAGGCTATGCAGTCTGGGAAGTCCCCGGGGCCGGATGGATACCCAGTAGAGTTTTATAGGAAGTTCAGGCCAATCTCCCTGATTAATGTAGACGCCAAGTTCCTGGCAAAGGTACTGGCGGGTAGAATGGAGGACTGTGTACCGGAGGTGATTGGGGAGGATCAAACGGGGTTCGTGAAAGGTAGGCAGCTGGCGGCCAATCTGAGGAGATTGCTCAATGTGATAATGATGCCCGCGGCGGGTAGAGAGGTGGAGGTAGTGGTGGCAATAGACGCCGAGAAGGCCTTTGACCGGGTGGAGTGGGACTATCTATGGGAGGTGCTCGGACGGTTTGGGTTCGGGGAGGGATTGGTGGATTGGATCAAATTATTATATCAGGCCCCGAGGGCCAGCGTCAGGACCAACAGAGAAGTGTCGGAGTACTTTAGGTTGTACCGAGGGACCAGGCAGGGCTGCCCGCTCTCCCCGCTGCTGTTTGCGCTGGCCATAGAGTCGCTGGTGATTGCGCTGAGAGCCGTAGAGGGTTGGAAGGGGATGGTGAGGGGCGGGGTTGAACACAGGGTTTCTCTTTATGCAGACGACTTGCTGCTCCTGTACGTGTCGGACCCAGTGGCCGGGATGGGAACTATACTGGGAATGCTGAGGAAGTTCGGCCACTTCTCAGGATACAAATTAAACACGGTCAAGAGTGAAATGTTTGTGGTCCAGGCAAGGGGCCAGGAGAACAGATTGAGAGGGCTACCGTTTAGGCTGGTTGAGGAAAATTTCCGGTATTTGGGAATCCAGGTGGCACGAGACTGGGGCAGGCTGCATAAGTTAAATTTGGCCAGGGTGGTGGAGCAAATGAAGGGAGAGTTTCGGAGATGGGATGCACTCCCGCTGTCGCTGGCAGGGAGGGTGCAGACTGTAAAGATGACAATCCTCCCTCGATTTTTGTTTATTTTTCAGTGCATCCCAATCTTTATCCCACAGTCCTTCTTCAAAAGAGTTAACGGGCTGATCATGAGCTTTGTCTGGGCGGGAAAATCCCCGCGGGTGAAGAAGGCGATGTTGGAGAGGAACCGCAGCGAGGGAGGGCTGGCTTTGCCGAGTCTGGTCAATTATTACTGGGCGGCCAACATCGCTATGATAAGGAAGTGGATGGTGGGTACGGGGTCTATTTGGGAGCGGGTGGAGGCGGCTTCGTGCAGGGGCTCCTCTACCGCTGCCGCCGGCCAAGTACACCACCAGCCCGGTAGTGGTGGCGACCCTGCGGATATGGGGCCAGTGGAGGAGGCATGTGGGGGAGATGGTGGCGAGCAGGGGCGGGAAGGGTGGGTGATATGTTCCTGGAAGGAAGCTTCGCGAGTTTGAGGAGCTTGGAGGAGAAATTTGGGTTGGTAAGGGGAAATTATTTTAGATACCTACAGTTGCGGGACTTTGTTCGTAGACAGGTCCCATCTTTCCCGCGCCGCCCGCCAATGGGGATCTTCGACATAATAGTCTTTAGGAGGGAAGAACGGGAGGGCAGAGTCTCGGGTATATATAAGGTGCTCATGAGGGAGGAAGGGTCCCAGACAGAGGAACTGAAACTTAAATGGGAGGAGGAGCTAGGCGGGGAAATGGAGGATGGGCTGTGGGCAGAGGCCCTGAGTAGGGTAAATTCGACCGCAACATGTGCTAGGCTCGGGCTGATCCAATTTAAGGTCGTTCACCGGGCCCATATGACGGTGGCTCGGATGAGCAAAATTTTCGGGATAGAGTACAAATGCGCTGGGTGCGCGGGAGGACCAGCGAACCATGTTCACATGTTTTGGGCATGCCCTAAGCTGAGTGGGTACTGGGAGGGATTTGCGGGGGTCATGTCCCAGGTGCTAAAAACAAGGGTGGTGATGAGTCCAGGGGTGGCAATTTTTGGGGTTTCGGAAGACCCGGGCTTCCAGGGGGAGAAAGAGGCCGATGTGTTGGCCTTTGCTTCCCTGATAGCCCGGCGACGAATATTATTGGCGTGGAGGGACTCAGCCCCCGAAGACTGAGTGGTGGCTTGCGGACATGTCGAGTTTCCTGGGGATGGAAAAAATTAAGTTCGCCTTGAGGCGATCTGTGCAGGGGTTCACCCGGAGGTGGCAACCATTTATTGACTTCTTTGCGGGAGAGTGAGCGTCAGCAGGGGGGGGTAGAGTAGAGTAGGAGGGAAAATATGGCGGGTAGTACTGGTGGGAGGGGAGCGGGCTTGTGCAATATGTTACGATGGAAGTATTGAAAGTACGTGGATGTTTGCACATTTTTGCCTTTTTTGCTTTCTTTCTGATGATGTCTGTAACTGTTTACAAAGCCAAAAACTACCTCAATAAAATTGTTTATTAAAAAAAAGTAATATTTGGACTACACGTGGCAGAAATAATAATTCTCAAGGAGAGAGAATCTAACATTAACATTCATTGGTATTGTCATTGCTGAATTTCCCATTACCAACGTCTTGGGAATTTCCATTGACCAAAACTGAACTGGGTAAACCATATAAATACTGCAGCTACAAGAGCAGGTCGGATCCCATGAAAGACTAAATATGAGGTCAATTACTTAGCTATGGTCAACTAACGAGACCTTTTTGAGAAACAGGCAAATTCCTTGTCCATAGAGTAAATTTGATTCTTTTTGATGAGTTGAACAACACAATTTATTGGGTATTTAACGATCTTCACTGGGAAAACTCCAAATGTGACATTCTGCCTGATGAACAAATTCTACCTGTGGCTAGGAGTGGACTCATGGACAAACCAGATCATTCAGTGCTTTGTCACAGTAACTCAAGACTACCTCTGACACAGATCCGCAAAGTGCCAATCAAGGAAATTATCTATCCTAATACAAGTTGGTACA
This sequence comes from Scyliorhinus canicula, assembly GCF_902713615.1. Taxonomy (NCBI): domain Eukaryota; kingdom Metazoa; phylum Chordata; class Chondrichthyes; order Carcharhiniformes; family Scyliorhinidae; genus Scyliorhinus; species Scyliorhinus canicula. The sequence goes on along the minus strand of NC_052154.1, from coordinate 87,997,785 downwards.
GCTTGGAGCTTCAAGATCTCCATCTCCACTACACTAGTGCAGTATACGAGTGGAGCTCCCACTCTTGAGCAGCCTGTCGACAGCAAGTAGAAGTGATGCTAGAGATAAGCGTTGGCTGAGTTCAAAAACCAGTCCCTTCATAGTATATGCAGCAAACCTTATTTTAGTGACTAATTTAAGTTTAGAAGAGTAACAGCCGACTTGATTGAACCCTTTAAGATCCTGAGGGATTTTGGCAGAGTGAATGCGGAGATTCCTCTTGTGGAAAAATCTGGAACTATGGCCATGATTTAAAAATAAGGGGTTGCCCATTTAAGACTGATGAGAATCTTTTTGAGGGTTGAGAGTCTTTGGAACACTGCCTCAAAGGGCAATGGAAGCATAGCCTGAGTATTTTTAAAGCAGAGCTAGATAGATTCTTGATCAAAAAGATGAGAAAGGTTAGCGGGGGGGGGGGGGGTAGGCAGGAATGTGGAGTTGAGGTTACAATTAGATCAACCATGGCCTTGAATGGTAGAGCAGGCTTGAAGGACTGAGTAGCCTGCTCCTAATTCATGCGTTCATATTAAGATTGCAAATGAACGATTCAATGACTATATGGCATGCTTACTTTTCTGGTATTGCAATCTGCTACTGAGCCCTGAAATGCGTTGTTAATTTGGTCCCTTAGGCTGCATCCCCACAACAGAGGGAAATGATGGAACAGGCGGCTGCACAGATAGCACAAGACAACTGTGAGCTAGCGTGCTGTTTTATTCAGAAAACAGCTGTTGAAAAGGCAGGCCCTGAAATGGACAAACGGCTTGCAACAGTAAGTTTCTCCTCCTTTTTCCAAGCGTACCCCGGGTTTGTCATTGCTGCATCCAATTAACATTTTTTGTGTTTGCTATTGCAGGAATTTGAACTTCGAAAGCATGCCAGACAGGAGGGTCGACGTTACTGTGATCCTGTGGTGCTGACTTACCAGGCTGAGCGTATGCCCGAGCAAATCAGATTGAAGGTAGGAGGGTTTGGGTTGCAAATTTTATGTAAAATTGATTAGTAAATGTTTAATTGGCAGGTCTAAAGAGGCAACTTACCTGTGTCATTAAAATCCACTTTGCCCATATGCTTTCTATTAAAGTTAAAACCAGGCTAATGAATTGCATCAAAATGTAATCCCTGTAGCATTTTTGGCCCTCAGGTTAAATGCAGTTTGAAGCAATTACCAACATGAGGACCAAATAAAACTGGTTGTCTGCTCCTGTCACATTCCAACTTGGCAACTTCAAGTGACATTCTGGAGGCATTGAGCAGCTTACTTCTCCAAGAAACTTGGGCAACTAAATTTGCTCATGTGCAAAGACAAGGTCCACCAACTTGAAGATCTGTTGAAAACCTTCCTCGCCCTATTTTGCCCTGCCTCCAGAATGGGTGCCAGTTTCCTGGATAGTATTGCCCAGTTGTGCATCTCAAACTATCATACAGGGCCCAGATATATGAGCTAAGAGAAATTGCAATAGGAGGAAAACTTGTGTACTTGGTGTCTCAATCAAGGAAAGTTTCTGCAGAAGTGATATTGCACATGGAGAATGAAACTTACGCCATGACCTAATCCTGGCTCTGATGTAATCACTTGAAACTAGCCTGCTTACTCAGCGCCATGTCATAGAATAGAATTCCTACATTGCAGAAGGGGGCCATTCGGTCTGCACCTGCCTTTGAAAGATCACACTATATAGGCCCATTCCCTGCCCTACCTTGCATATCTTTGGACTGTGGGAGGAAACCCACACAGACATGGAGAAAACGTGCAAACTCCAGACACAACCACCCGATATTGGAATTGAACCTGGGTCCTAGGCTCTGTGAGGCAGCAGTGCCACCCATTGTTCCACTGTGCCGCCCATTGTGCCACCGTGTTGCCCATGTCCAGGCTACAATGCTGGGTACTGTGTGAATTGATATTTCACACCATTCCCAGCTCACTTATGTGCTTGTCTACAATTGTCTTTTGCATGCAAGTTAAAATGCTAACTGGTTGGTGCCAAGGGTGCTTGAATGAGCTATTTTCCATAGCATATTAATTTATTTTGTTATGTTTTTAGGTGGGAGGTGTAGATCCTAAACAGCTAGCTGTGTACGAAGAGTTTGCACGCAACATCCCAGGATTTCTGCCCAGCAATGACATCTCTCAGCCCACTGGTTTCTTGGCCAAGCCCATGCAGGTAACATGGAGAAATAAGATATGTTACTTTTCCCTCGTTCTACCTTTTGTAAAAACTCGCTGGCTAATAATTGCTACTATAATGGCGAGTCAAAATGGCACTGGAAATTAATTATTTTATGCAGTGTCAAGTGTGTGCTTATGAGAATTACGCTCCATCCTAGCAACCAAACTTGGAGACAGAATGCAACTTGTAAATTAATTGATGGAGGAGTTGCAATGACTTAGAATACAGATGGTTAAAGTGAACAAAGTTTACAAATTGGATAGGGACAATCTTTCACTTTCGGGAGATTATTTAATATCCCCGTTATCACTGGCTTGACCTTCAACTGCTTTGATTTTTAAATTCTCATCCTTGTTTTCAGATCACTCCATGGCCTTGCCCCTTACTATCTGTAATCTCAAGATCCACAACCCTCTGAGATATCTGTGCTCCTTTAATTTTGGCTACTTTCATTCCCAATTTTAGTTACACTCTCATTGATAGCCATTCCTTCAATTGTCTAGGCCTTCAGCTCTGAAATAACCTCCCTACACATTCCATCTTTCTCTCCTCCTTTAAGACGCTCTTGGAAGCCAGGAATGGCGCGACGCATGGGCCGGGGGCCGGCCTGAGAAAGGCTATGGCTGACCGGCGTGGTGGGGGGGGGGGGGGGGGGGGGGGGGGGTGGGTTGTGCCCCCGACCAGGCTGATCACCTGGAACGTCAAGGGACTGAATGGGCCGGTTAAGAGGGCGCGGGTGTTCGCGCACTTGCGGGCGCTGAGGGCGGACGTAATTATGTTGCAGGAGAGTCATCTGAAAGTGTCGGACCAGACCAGGCTAAGGAAGGGCTGGATTAGCCAGGTCTTCCACTCGGACTTGGACTCGAAGTCCAGGGGGGTGGCAATCATGATCAACAAGCGGGTGCAATTTGAGGCGGCGGGCATAGCCGCAGACAGGGGGGGCAGATACCTGATGGTACGGGGCAGATACCTGATGGTACGGGGCAGACTGGAGGGGAGAAGAGTGGTGCTGGTGAATATATATGCCCCGAACTGGGATCACGTGGACTTCATTAAAAGAGTGCTGGGGAAGATCCCGGACCTGGACTCTCGCAGGCTAATAATGGGGGGGACTTTAACATGGTCCTTGACCCGGCTTTGGATCGGTCGTGTCCCAGAACGGGTAGACTCCCAGCAATGGCAAGGGAGCTGAAAGGGTTTATGGAGCAAATGGGGGCAGTGGACCCCTGGAGAGATAGACAGCCGACAGGGAGGGGCTACTCGTTTTACTCGCACGTCCATAAAGTATATTCTAGGATAGAGTTCTTCGTACTAAGCAGGGATTGTATAGGGGAGGTAAAGAGCACGGAATACTCGGCAATTACTATCTCAGACCATGCCCCACACTGGGTAGACCTGCAGATCGGGGGAGCGAGCTACCAACGCCCGCAATGGAGGCTAGACGTGGGACTGCTGCAGGAGGAGGGGATCTGTGAGAGGCTTCGGAGGTGTATGCAAAATTACTTGCAGGTGAATGACACGGGGGAGGTCTCAGCGGCGACCCTGTGGGAGGCGCTAAAGGCATTAGTGCGGGGGGAGCTGATTTCAATTGGGGCCCACAGAGCCAAGGCAGACAGGGCAGAGATGGATAGATTGGTCAGGGAATTGGGTCGGATAGATGAAGAGCACGCGGAGTCCCCGGGGAAGGTTTTACTCGGGGAGAGGCAGAGACTACAGGCGGAACTGGGGGCACTATCCACGAGTAGGGCCATGGAACAGCTTAGGAAGGCGAGGGGAGCGGTATACAAGCATGGGGAAAAGGCTAGCAGACTGTTAGCGCAGCAACTCAGGAGGAGGGAGGCGGCCAGGGAAATGGGTAGAGTGAGGGATGGGGAGGGGCGCAAAGTGGAGGACCCGGCAGGATTGAATAAGGTATTCCGGGACTTCTATCGCAAGCTGTATACTTCGGAGCCGCCGGAAGAACCGGAGGAGATGAAAAGGTTTCTGGACGAGTTAACCTTCCCAACAGTAGGTGGGGGGCGAGTGGATGAGCTGGGGGCCCCGATTAGAGTAGAGGAGGTATTGGGGGGCCTAAAGGCCATGCAGTCGGGGAAAGCCCCGGGGCCGAATGGATACCCAGTAGAGTTCTATAGGAAGATTTTGAGCTGGTGGGCCCGGTTTTGGCGAGGGTTTTCAATGAGGCAAGGGACAGAGGGACCCTGCCGGCGACAATGTCGCAAGCCACTATATCACTGATATTGAAGCGGGGTAAAGACCCGGAGGCGTGCGGGTCCTACAGGCCAATATCCCTGATTAATGTTGACGCCAAGCTCCTGGCAAAGGTACTGGCGGTTAGAATGGAGGACTGCGTTCCGGATGTGATTGGGGAGGACCAAACTGGGTTCGTGAATGGTAGGCAGCTGGCGGCCAACCTGAGAAGATTACTTAATGTGATAATGATGCCCCCGGCGGGTAGGGAGGTGGAGGTAGTGGTGGCAATGGACGCCGAGAAGGCCTTTGACCGGGTGGAGTGGGACTATCTATGGGAGGTGCTCGGACGGTTTGGGTTCGGGGAGGGATTGGTGGATTGGATCAAATTATTATATCAGGCCCCGAGGGCCAGCGTCAGGACTAGCCGAGAAGTGTCGGAGTACTTTAGGTTGTACCGAGGGACCAGACAGGGCTGCCCGATCTCCCCGCTGCTGTTTGCGTTGGCCATAGAGCCGCTGGCGATTGCGCTGAGAGCCGCAGAGGGATGGAAGGGCTGGTGAGGGGCGGGGTAGAACATAGGGTGTCTCTTTACGCAGACGATCTGCTCCTGTACGTGTCGGACCCAGTGGCCGGGATGGGAAGTACACTGGGAATGCTGAGGCAGTTCGGCCAGTTCTCAGGATACAAATTAAATACGGCCAAGAGTGAAATGTTTGTGGTACAGGCAAGGGGCCAGGAGAACAGATTGAGGGGGCTACCGTTTAGGCTGGTTGAGGAAAATTTCCGGTATTTGGGAATCCAGGTGGCACGAGACTGGGGCAGGCTGCACAAGTTAAATTTGGCCAGGGTGGTGGAGCAAATTAAGGGAGAGTTTCGGAGATGGGATGCACTCCCGCTGTCGCTGGCAGGGAGGGTGCAGACTGTAAAGATGACAATCCTCCCTAGATTTTTGTTTATTTTTCAGTGCATCCCGATCTTTGTTCCACAGTCCTTCTTCAAAAGAGTTAACAGGATGATCATGAGCTTTGTCTGGGCGGGAAAATCCCCGCGGGTGAAGAAGGCGATGCTGGAGAGGAACCGCAGCGAGGGAGGGCTGGTTTTGCCAAGTCTGATTAATTATTACTGGGCGGCCAACATCGCTATGATAAGGAAGTGGATGGTGGGTACGGGGTCTATCTGGGAGCGGGTGGAGGCGGCTTCATGCAGGGGCTCCAGCTTGGCAGCCCTGGTCACGGCTCCTCTACCGCTGCCGCCGGCCAAGTACACCACCAGCCCGGTAGTGGTGGCGACCCTGCGGATATGGGGCCAGTGGAGGAGGCATGTAGGGGAGACGGGGGCATCAGTTTGGGCGCCAATCTGCGACAACCATCGGGTTGCCCCCGGGAGTATGGATGGGGGGTTCAGAGTATGGCGGCGGGCGAGGGTGGGAAGGGTGGGTGATATGTTCCTGGAAGGGAGCTTTGCGAGTTTGAGGAGCTTGGAGGAGAAATTTAGGCTGGTAAGGGGAAATGATTTTAGGTACCTACAGTTGCGGGACTTTGTTCGTAGACATCTTTCCCACGCCTCCCGCCAATGGGGATCCTAGACAGAATAGTCTCTAGGGGGGAAGAAGGGGAGGGTAGAGTCTCGGGTATTTATAAGGTGCTCATGAGGGAGGAAGGGTCCCAGACAGAGGAACTGAAACTTAAATGGGAGGAGGAGCTAGGCGGGGAAATGGAGGACGGGCTGTGGGCAGAGGCCCTGAGTAGGGTAAATTCGACCGCGGCATGTGCTAGGCTCGGGCTGATTCAATTTACGTTCACCAGGCCCATATGACGGTGGCTCGGATGAGCAAATTCTTTGGGATAGAGGACAAATGCGCTAGGTGCGCAGGAGGACCAGCGAACGACGTTCACATGTTTTGGGCATGCCCTAAGCTGAGGGGGTACTGGGAGGGATTTGCGGGGATCATGTCCCGGGTGCTAAAAACAAGGGTGGTGATGAGTCCAGGGGTGGCAATTTTTGGGGTTTCGGAAGACCCGGGAGTCCAGGGGGAGAAAGAGGCCGATGTTTTGGCTTTTGCTTCCCTGATAGTCCGGCGACGAATACTATTGGCGTGGCGGGACTCAAAGCCTCTGAAGACTGAGTTGTGGCTTGCGGACATGTCGAGTTTCCTAGGTATGGAAAAAATTAAGTTCGCCTTGAGGGGCTCTGTACAGGGGTTCGCCCGGAGGTGGCAACCATTTATTGACTTCTTTGCGGGAGAGTGAGCGTCAGCAGGGGGGGGGTGTAAGAGTGGAGTAGGAGGGAAAAAATGGCGGGTAGTACCGGTGGGAGAGGAGCGGGCTTGTGCAGTATGTTACGATTGAAGTATTGAAAGTACATGGATGTTTGCACATTTTTGCCTTTTTTGCTTTCTTTCTGTTGATGTCTGTAACTGTTTACAAAGCCAAAAACTACCTCAATAAAATTGTTTATTTTTAAAAAAAAGATGCTATATAAATACATTTGTTCTGAAATGTTGGGTACTAAAGCCTATATATTTTTACTTAATGGATTTTAGATTGTGTATCGATACAAGGAATAAGAATGATATACAAGGAATAAGAATGATAAACATATGTGTTACTGCAAAATCTCACGTTATTTCTCTTCAACCTGTTTGCTGACTATGGATGTTACAGCATTTAACTGGCCGTTATCCCTTTCTGTAGGGGGTATGAAGTCAGTCAGGGTTACTGCTCCTGGTCTCGTAACTTGAGTTTAAAATAAAGTGAGGTTGTCTGGTTTTGATAAGGCGTCTTCAGCCTGCCTTCCCTGCACTAAAATGTTTAATCTTTCTCTTTCAGATTTTTTTATTGTATTTGATTTTTATTTATAATTCACTTAAGAACTAACACCTTATCCCACCTTGGTGTTCATGCTTGCTGCCCGAGTGTTTGCATCATTTTGCTTTTTTGAAATTTGCATATTTAGACACTGACTGAGGGTAGTAATGACTTGGCTCTGTCGCTATATTCAAACAGCCTTCCAATGCTTCAGATAGATAAAGAATTTCCAAGCAAATTGTTAACGGACAGGTGACCTTTGGGGGGGGTTACAACAGTCACTCGGTCAGGTCAATGTTCACTCTTTACTTTGTAATCCGCAACTGGATTCTAAATGCTGTTTACTCAATCCTGATCACCTTCATCCGAAAGGAAAAACAGAAGATTTTGAAGTTTTCACTTTAGCAGAGTGAGGCTAACTCTGTCCCTGGAACGTTAGCTGCCATTTTACAGACTGCATGTTCTGCCACTATTTGAAATAAAACGCCATCCAGCAACTTGTGTCAGGTCCGGACTTCCGGTGGCGGCTATGAAGGGGTAAGTCGCACATTTGGTTGCTCCCGCTCTGGTCGGACTTTTGGACCTTTCCCCCCGATTTTAAAAAAAAAATTGATGACAGAGGCAATTGTGTACTGAATTCCCACATCCGTGCATGGAGAGGAGGACTCTAAGTGCTTGCAAAGGCAGAAACAGAAGAACAGAGACTGCTTGGGCTGAAGCTGCACCGGGAGTCAGCATGGCGGACGACCAGAGCTCTGGCTTGTCGACCCAGTAGTCAACGGAGCAGCTGGTGCAAGTTATCCAAGAGGGCTTCTTCAAGCAGAAGCAGGACTACTTGGATCCGATTTAAAGAGGCAATTGCACGGCTGGAGCTTAGATTGGATACCCAAGATCGGGCGATCCAGAAAGTAGAGAAGGCGCTGGCTGACCAGTAGCAACATCAAACTGTGATGGTGTTGGAGGTGCGGCTGCTGAGAGACCAGCAGAAAAGGCTCCTGGGGAAGGTGGAGGACCTAGAGAACCGGTCCCGCCGACAGAACTTGAGAATCGTTGGGCTCCCGGAGGTGACCGAAGGAGCGGACGCTGGGGCATACATAGCGGGCATGTTCAAGAAGCTGCTGGGGGGTGGGGCATTCCCCTGACCCTTTGAGGTGGACAGGGCTCATAGAGCGCTCGCGAGGAAGCTGCAAATGTGAGACCCCCCCCCCCCCCCCCCCCCCCCCCCCCCCCCCGGGCAATGGTGGTGAGATTCCACAGGTATTTGGATAAGGAGCGTATTTTACAATGGGCCAAGCAGACACTGAGCTGTAAATGGGACAACAGTATCCTGCAGATCTATCAGGACCTGAGTGCGGAGGTGGCCAGGAGAAGAGCAGGGTTTAACCAGATATGGTCGACCCTTTTTAAGAAAAAGGTGAAATTCGGGCTGGTGGAAACGTGGGGCGCGAGCTGGAGACTGGTCCAAGAGAGTGGATGGTTGATCGGCGAGGGGGGATGAGCCCCCCAACTACACTGATCACCTGGAATGTAAGAGGGCTAAATGGGCCGGTCAAGAGGGCACGCGTGTTCGCGCATTTGAGAGGACTGGAAGGTGAACGTGGTAATGCTGCAGGAGACACACCTTAGAGTAGCTGACCAGATTAGATTAAGTAATTTGAGTAGGGTCCATTATTGAGCTGGTACACTCTGGAACATGAAGCACAGAGTTTGTAGCTGCACGGTTGAGTATCAAAGTGAATATGTATTTTGTAGTCATAGTTTTAACCTAACATATTTAACACAATCCCATATTTATGCCAATAGTTTACAAGAAATGTAATAGTGTTTTACACTGTTTTCATGCTGTATCTTTTTCTTGTTGCTCATAGCAAGCTTGGGCAACTGATGATATTGCCCAGATTTATGACAAGTGCATCACAGAACTGGAACAGCATCTACATGCAATTCCACCAACTCTGGCCATGAACCCTCAGGCTCAGGCACTCCGTAACTTACTGGAGGCTGTGGTAATGGCCAGGAACTCCCGTGATGCTATTGCTGCTCTAGGCCTCTTGCAGAAGGTGAGTACAGTCCAACCCCTGCGTCATTCACTTAGCTACCCAGTTGTCAATTTAGCTTCCAATGATAACTTACCATTGTTAAAGTGATTATAAAAGAAATATGCCATCTTTTTAAATACTCTTTACCGTTTGTAGTGCCTTTTTACTTGCACATTTCAAGCTTTCGTTCCAATGACTATTCTGAAGTTAGAATTTTGCTTGTGACTTAATGATTTATTTCAATTATACAATAACTTGAGAAGTAATAAAGTTAGACTGCTTTAATTTGAAGGCTGTCGAGGGACTGCTGGATGCCACAAGTGGTGCGGACCCAGATCTCTTGCTTCGCTATCGTGAATGCCATTTGTTGGTTTTGAAAGCCCTGCAGGATGGTCGTGCCTATGGGTCTCAGTGGTGTAACAACAAAATCACCAGGTATGTAAGGGAAGGCAATGTGCAGTTTGTTCCACAGGAGGTTGCTGCAGGTCACACTGAACCAAAATCACTGATTTGGACACAGAAACAGTCTCTGGGCATCTGAGAGTAAACTATGCACCTCCCCATTCTGGCTAAATGTGAAGTTTTGAGCAAGAGGATCAGTTAACAGTAAATAGTACTAAACGCAAGTGGTATGAAACTGTTACACAACATGAACTCTGCTGTTGCATTCACAAAGTTTGTTTTATAAACTCAGAGTGCTGTGTCACTGCTGCAAGGGACTTGGGTTTAATGCACACCAAAGTCTATGTTTTTTAGTTTGAAGAAATAAATAAACTAGGAAGCTAATTAAGAGTACTTCTGCAAGGAGTGAAGCTTCTTACTGGACTTTTACCACATTATATAACTCTTGCCTTTTTATTTGAAAAGAATGTCAAGATCATTTTGATAATTCTAGTGGTGTTACAACATTGCTCAACTGTTTGACAATCTCCTCCGTTATAGAGTTTTTTTTCCATAAAATTGATCAAATAAATGAAGCTTGACACAAACCACAGAGATGTTACGATGGGTGAGAGCTAGCTTTTAAAGAACACCTTAATAGAGTGAAGAGATTTAGCAAAGGAATTCCAGAACTTTAGGGCCATGGGCGTTGGAGGCCTGGCCACCACTGATGGAGCAATGAAAATCAAGGGATGCACAAGAGGCCAGAATTGGAGGAATGTAGAAATCTTGCACGGCAGGAGAGGGTTACAGATAATGGGGAGGAGTCCTCGCATACCAGCATCATTGTGCATGTTTATGTCCGATACAAATAAACGTTTTTCCAATAAACAGTTCTGATTGAGTAATATGAGCTTGTCAGCTTGTAACTGGTGCTTTTTCTTTTCGCATAGGTGCCTGATTGAGTGTCGTGACGAGTACAAATATAATGTGGAGGCTGTAGAACTGCTCATTCGACACCATCTGGTCAACATGCAGCAGTATGACATCCATTTAGCCCAGGTAAGGACCTGCTTTCCAACACTGAATGATTAAGGGATTGAACACTTGGGTAATGACAGCTTACAAGTAAGATGGGCCCACAGACCCTCTTTGTTCTGGTGCAAAACAACAATGTGTTGTCATTTCCACACTTTGCACACCTGACTGTATTGGAGGAGCACAGGGTTTGGATGCCTGTAGAGGAGAGGAAGTGGGATATGAGATTATCCTTTGCACAGTGTTTTTGCCTGACTCACAAGACATTCTAACTGAATGTCTCATTGAACAAAACTGCGTTGTTTACTTGGCAACTGCTTATTCCAGCAGCATTACCAATCCTCCCAATTTTCTAGTGAGTCCTGTGATTTGGAGCTTTTTTAAATCATCATGCTTTATGCTGAAAATGTAAACAAATGTAATATCTCATGTGATACACTTGGATTTTATAATAGATGGGTTAACTGTACTGACTATATCTCAGCTTTAACAAGTTCCTAGCTCTAACAAGCAGATGATTTAGATCTATGATGTGGTGATAGTGAGAGGCTTGATACACTTTGCCAGCTGCAATACAATCAATGTAATCAATCCTCACATGCAGCTGGGAGGTGAACAGCTTGCTTTGAAACTGCAGTGGTTAGCACTATTGCCTCACAGCGTCAGAGACTCTGGTTCAATTCCAGCCCTGGGTGACTTGATGGAATTTGCACATTCTTCCTGTGTCTGCATAGCTTTCCTCTGGGTGCTCCTGTCTCCTCCAACACTCCCAAAGATGTGCAGGTTAGGTGGATTGGCCATACTAAATTGTCCTAGTGTCTTAAAAGTTAGATTGGGTTATGGGGATAGGGTGGGGGGCCTGACCCTAGATAGGGTGCTCTTTCAGAGGGTGGGGCAGGCTCAATGGGTCGAATGACCTCCTGCTGTACTATAGGGATTCTATGATTAGGTAGATTTTAACCCTCTCAGGAAATCCTTTCCAAGAATAAACTTTGCCATAATTTCTTCCAATGTTATTCTGACCAAGTACATCGATTGAACGTAGTGAAAAGAACGTGAGTTTTATTACCTCTTCTCCAATTATATTCTTTATGCTCCAAAACCAAACCAGGCGTCTTAAGCTTATGAAAAATTGATCACCAGTTGAATGCCCAAATTCATCTACCTGGTACAACCTGAGGCTTAAATCAAACAAAACTTAGTTGTTGAGCTTGTATGCTTCCTCGAACGTTTTAAAAATTTGTGACATGCATTTTGAATGAAGTTAGTTTTTGAACTGAATCAACATGGGAATGTTTTTAATTTCTGCAGTCAATGGAAAATGGCTTGAATTACATGGCTGTGGCCTTCGCCATGCAGTTGGTTAAGTTTTTGTTGGTCGACGAGAGGAGCATTAGTCACGTTACTGAAGCAGATCTGTTCAACACCATTGAAACACTTATGAGGATAAGTGCTCATTCCAGAGGAAATGCACCTGAAGGGTAAGTTTTGGGGTTTGAAAATTAATTTAAAATAGTAATAGAAATTCTGTCCTTTCAAATGGATATATTAAAATCCGCCACGCCCATCCCACTGCATACAATATTTAAAGTTGCAGCACTCTAACTTGTTCATCGATTGGTGTTAACACTCAAATATATTGATTTTTTAATTTAGTCAATTATAGAAACCCAGTTAGGGTTTGTAAAAGAGTAAACTGGGAAAATCTAATTAAATACCTAGAATGTTGAAAGTTTCAAGACTTCAGTGTTACTTACTCTGGGGTAACTAGCTTTGAATGTTTTCTGAACAGATTGCCGCAGCTTATGGATCTGCTTAGAGCCAACTATGAAGCTATGATGGACCGTGCACACGGTGGCCCCAATTTTATGATGCACTCTGGGATATCACAGGCGTCCGAATATGATGACCCACCAGGGCTTCGGGAGAAAGCGGAGTACTTGTTGAGAGAGTGGGTAAACCTATACCATTCAGCAGCAGCTGGAAGGGACAGTACCAAAGCATTCTCCGCCTTTGTTGGGCAGGTAAGATCAAGAATGAGGAAACGGGTGACTAATAGAAGTTAAATAAAGAACAATGAAATATAGTTGGAAGCGGCCTAGGTGCTAACTGTTGAAATGTACATCTCTGTGGAAATTACAGCAAGGAAATTTGCCATTTGGGCACACAGTCCATGTTTGTCCTGCATAAATTAATACTAATAATGTGCATACCCCATTCGCATATCCCTTATGCCTCCTCTTTTAAGGGCAGCACAGAAGCATAGTGATTAACACTGTTGCTTCACAGCGCCAGTGTCCCGGGTTCGATTCCGATCTTGAGTTGCTGTCTGTGCTGAGTCTGCATGTTCTCCCTGTGTCTGCGTGGGTTCCCTCCGGATGCTCCAGTTTCCTCCCACAATTCCCAAAAGATGTGCTGTTAAGTAATTTGGACATTCTGAATTCTCCCTCAATGTACCTGAACAGGCGCTGGAATGTGGCGACTAGAGGTATTTTCACAGTAACTTCATTGCAGTGTTAAGGTAAGCCTACTTGTGACACTAATATAGATTATTATTATCCTTCATCATCCTGTCTCAATTTTTTCTTAAATGTGGACATGGTATCTACTTCAGTCCACAGATTCTCTATATCGAAGAGGGTTCTCTTGCTTTCTGTCCTAAATTTTACCTTATTTTTGTTTCCTCGTTCTGTACCCTATGGAAATCTGTTTCCGTCTACATGTCCCATTCCTTAGTCATTTTAAACACCTCTTTCAAATAACTGCACCAGTTTTTGAAGTCTGTTTTTGAATTTATGTTTCCACATACTGGGCAGCACCCTCGGGGTTTGTAATTGCTTCATATTGGGACTACCTGCTATCCAGCCATTTCGGTTTTGTTCCTCAACGCAACAGACCAGATGCAGACATGATTTTTTTTTTTCACCAAAGTTATTCAAGCATGCAGGGGAGCCGTATCCGCAGAATGGCGTATGGACTCCCTGAGTGATAATTTCAGCAGTAATTATACCGTTGGTTATCTTGAAGTAATTTGCATATATCAATCACAAGTGTTATTTGTTCCGAAGTCATTGATATCCAATTACAGCTAATAGTTATAATTACTTCATTTATGTCAGGTGAATATAGTTAACCAGTTAGAGCCTCTAAATACTTGTCTGATCATAATGTTTAGTTACTAATGAAGCATCCCTACATGGTTACACCATCCAAACTTCCACACCCGCAGACCTTGGCTGTTATGGCAATCTTCTTGTGGCTTATCAAAGTTCCCATTCTCTTGTCCCTTATTCATTTAGTTTGTGCAGCCCATCTGCAAGTCTGGGGACTTCACAGCAGCTCCCCATGAGAATTCTGCTGTACTTAGGGCAGCACGGTAGCATGGTGGTTAGCATAAATGCTTCACAGCTCCAGGGTCCCAGGTTCGATTCCCGGCTGGGTCACTGTCTGTGCGGAGTCTGCACGTCCTCCCCGTGTGTGCGTGGGTTTCCTCCCACAGTCCAAAGATGTGCGGGTTAGGTGGATTGGCCATGCTAAATTGCCCGTAGTGTCCTAAAAAGTAAGGTTAAGGGGTGGGGGGGTTGTTGGGTTACGGGTATAGGGTGGATACGTGGGTTTGAGTAGGGTGATCATGGCTCGGCACAACATCGAGGGCCGAAGGGCCTGTTCTGTGCTGTACTGTTCTATTGTTCTATGTTCGTCCACAGGGAAAGTCTTCTGCATTCAATGATTTTAACCCTTTCACTCCCAAGATCTACCTTTAAAATATTGGACCCCTCCAGCTGTGGCCTTAAAATAAACTTTTGAATAGAATCAAAGGTTTGCCATTTTATCTCAACATTTGTATTGCAAACTCCAGGCATAAAGCCCAGTAAATTGGGGTGACACGGTGGCACAGTGCTTTGATTCCAACCTTGCATGACTGTGTGGAGTTTGCACACGCACCGGTGTCTCCATGGGTTTCCTCCGTGTGCTCCGATTTTCTCCCACAGTTCGAAGACATGTAGGTTAGGTAGATTGACCCCCCTCAATTGCCCCCAAGTGTCCAATGGTACGGTCGGGTTACAGGGATAGGACAGGGGAATGGCCTAGGCTGGATAGTCTTTCGAAGGTTGGGTGCAGACTCGATGGGCTGAATTACCACCTCCTGCACTGTAGGGATTCAATGTTTTTTTTTATGGTCTTATCCAGTGGTGGATCTATCTTTGCTGCACTTTAAATTTGCACCACCAAACCCTTCTGTTTTTTCATGTCACCCAGCCTTTTCTATTTAAAATATTATACTTCAACTCAAATTGTATTTGATGGCTGGTACTTTTATCTATTGGCCTTGTTTATTTAAGGGATGACTTAAACAGTGGTCTCATTTTGACAAGGGGTAACATTGTAAAATTTACAGTTGGTCCAGAAAGGTGCAGAAGAGTGAGTTGAGATTCATGTTGATGTTATGTGATCAGTGTGCCTTGCTGCCTGTTGAATGGTCTGTTACCTCCATAGATGCACCAGCAGGGAATCCTGAAGACCGATGACCTGATTACTCGCTTTTTCCGCCTATGTACTGAAATGTGTGTTGAAATTAGTTATCGTGCACAGCAGGAGCAACAGCACAATCCCACAGCCAATCCCACGATGATCAGGGCCAAGTGCTACCACAACCTGGATGCATTTGTCAGATTGATAGCCCTGCTGGTCAAGCACTCTGGAGAGGCCACCAACACAGTCACTAAAATCAACCTTCTCAACAAGGTGAGTAGACTTAAAAGCATCTTTGTCATCAATGGCTTTGTTTAATTTTTAACGCGGGATTGGGAGCTCATCCTAATAAATGAGTTATGCTGGCACTGTGGACTGGAACACCTTCCTTTCACCACCTGGATCTAGGTTTGTGTCAGTTTAGAATAATGGGAATTAATATTGCTTTATATATCTCACTTCATATTGAAATGGCAGTGTGTGCACAGGAACATTTTTCTGTGCCTGTTTTAGTCTCCCCGGATAAAGCATTACCTTCAGGATGGAGATACGCGTGCAAGCCACCATCAGGGTCATTCTGATTCAACGATGATCGTCCTTCGTTCTTGGGAGACATCATTTATTCAGCTTTGCACTTTCCTATACTGCCAGAGTAGAGCTCAGCAACTTAACAGTGGGTGAGGCCAGCTTCCCACTTTTGTGTCGTCATTTATCAAGCCATAACTGTCACCTAACAAGTAGTTTTTAAAATCACTCCAAAGTAAGTAATTGCTGTTGCTAACCTTAAATGACCATAAGAATGCCAATGTAGCTGGACTGGAGAGGGGAACGTTTCAAGCATGACTCTGACTACTGATCACTGTCTGCTCGCCTGTGCTGATAGGTTTGTAATGCTGCTAATGTTCACTTGATAAACAGCTGGATCATGATAGGGAACGATGCCAACACCGAAGGTTCGACTCCTGTACCGGCTGAGGTGATACATGAATTCCCCGCCTTCTCGACCTTGTTGAGGTGTGGTGACCCTCGGTCTAAATATATTTATAAAAAATAAATTTATTTATATATAAATAAATAAATCAATCAATAGAGTAAAGGGCAGCGCGGTAGGATAGTGGTTAGCACAATTGCCTCACAGCTCCAGGGTCCCAGGTTCGATTCCCGACTTGGGTTACTGTCTGTACGGAGTCTACACGTTCTCCCTGTGTCTGCGTGGGTTTCCTCCCATAGTCCAAAGATGTGCAGGTTAGGTGGATTGACCATGCTAAATTGCCCTTAGTGTCCAAAATTGCCCTTCGTGTTGGGTGGGGTTACTGGGTTATGGAGATGGGGAGAGGTGTGGACTTGGGTAGCGTGCGCTTTTCAAGAGCTGGTGCAGACTCGATGGGCTGAATGACCGCCTTCGGCACTGTAAATTCTATGATTCTACCCAATTCTTTTTTCCAATTAAGGGGCAATTTAGCATGGTCAATCATAGAATTTACAGCGCAGAAGGAGGCTATTTGATCCATCGAGTCTGCACCGGTCCTTGGAAAGAGCACCCACTTAAGCCCACGCCTTCACCCCATCCCCGTAACCCAGTAACCGCCTAACAATTTTGGACACTGAGGGCAATTTATCATTGGCCAATCCACCTAATCTGCACGTCTTTGGACTGTGGGAGGAAACTGGAGGAAACCCACGCAGACATGGGGAGAACGTGCAGACTCCGCGCAGGCAGTGACCCAGCGGGGAATCGAACCTGGGACCCTGGCGCTGTGCAGCCACCGTGCTAACCATTGTGCTACCGTGCTGCCCAAATTCACCTACTAAGCACATATTTTTTGATTGTGGGGGTGAGACCCACACAGATACGAGAGAATGTGCAAACTTCACGTGGACAGTGACCCGGGGCTGGGATCAAACCCAGGTCCTGGGTGTTGTGAGGCAGCAATGCTAACCACTGTGCCACATTTGCTGCGCTCACCCTCGTGCTGAATCACCACCAGTCAGCTCTCAAAGGGGAGAGCAGCCCTTTGGCCCTGTGGGACTGCAGCGACATTTAATGCTGCTAAGCACAGTATCAGTTCCTTGATAATTAAGTTGCCAATTGAAGCATGCCATCTAGAACAAAATTAATGTTGGCCACAGAGCTGATGACACACCTGCAAGATCGAACACCTTCACAGAAGATGGAAGCAGAGTATTTTTAAAGCTTACGATCTGATGTTGTGCAGGTACTGGGGATTGTCGTTGGAGTCCTACTGCAAGATCATGAAGTACGTCAGAGTGAATTTCAGCAGCTGCCATATCATCGAATCTTCATCATGTTGTTGCTGGAGCTAAATGCTCCTGAGCATGTCCTGGAAACTATCAACTTCCAGACACTGACTGCTTTCTGGTAGGTGTTTAAAAAGGAAACATATCCCTCTATTTCCTTCATATCACCAACATGTCACATTCCTCAGTTACTGGGGATTTGGAGGAAGCAGAATACACCTGACCAAAATTCAAAAATAGTTCATTTGGAATGGATCATAAATGACTTGAGAACGATCCAACAGGCTGTATACTGGAATGTAGATTTGGTGAACTGAAGGAATGAGCTGTGGATGTGTGTTTACTTACACGAGGAAAACACAGCACATCTGTGTCGTCTCAGATTTGACCATTTGCCTATGTTAGATTAACTGATCTAGTCTGGAGTAACAGTGGCTATACTTCTGTCTGCCTAGGGTGCAGGAATCCAGGCAGTGTTCAGTTTGGCATCCTATCACCCTCACTAGATTGTTTCAGGATATTGGGTGAGAATGGGGTCGGGCTCAACAGTGCTGATCCCCATGCTTGGCTATTTATTTGTATGAGTTAATGAAAGGCTGTGAGATACTTGTTTTCCTACTGGAATTAAATTGAAGTGGGGAAATATACCAGCTTATAAAGGTGCACTTTAACCTTGTGTGTTGCCTATGAATGATTGAGTAGCTCACTGTTATATGGAGAGTGTTAATAAGAAACTTAAAAAGGACCTTCACTTGTTACTGCTTCACTGCCTCCACTTACATGAAGATCGACCTGTTTCAAAGCCAGGACTCCAAACGAGAGCTTGTGTACCCCAGTACGAGTTTATATATCAGCATTACTTTTGGATTCAATTGCAGCTCGTAAAGTAAATGTGCTAATATTAATCACAAGGCTTATAACTTGGAAATTTGAACTGATTCTTTCATAAATTAAAACATATTTTCTCATGCAGCAACACATTTCACATTTTGCGGCCTACTAAAGCTCCTGGCTTTGTCTATGCCTGGCTGGAACTGATTTCCCATCGGATCTTCATTGCAAGAATGCTGGCGCATACACCCCAACAGAAGGTAACATAAATACTTGTAATGCCTGCTGTTGTTGCAGTTCATTCTTCCATAGAACTATGCGATTTCTGCATTCATTGTCAGTAAATGAGCCCCCAGACTTAGCCACATGTCCATTGAGTATCTGCTGTGCAGAGCAAGAAAAGCCTGAGCTTAATCTCTGGCTGTGCTGATCTAACTGCTCTCAGCCAAGTCAGTGACATTGGTATTGCCATTAGCCTTGGTGCCAGAGAGGGAAGCACGAACCCGAGTTCTCCTCACATTTGTCCCACTATCATTGCCTGAAGTTATGAATGAGAAACAGCTAAACTCTAATATCACGTACCTCCCTCCCACTGCTGTTGTAGACTGCTAGCACTCATAGCCATAGCTCATGGGGGTTGGTTTAGCACACTGGGCTAAATCGCTGGCTTTTTAAGGCAGACCGAGGCAGGCCAGCAGCACGGTTCAATTCCCATACCAGCCTCCCCAAACAGGCGCCGGAATGTGGCGACTAGGGGCTTTTCACAGTAACTTCATTGAAGCCTACTCGTGACAATAAGCGATTTTCATTTCATTTCATTTCATGTGAATAATAACCACTAGAAGAAGTTATAAAAGCAAGTTCCAATGTGTATGAGGATGCAGCAGCTTTTTGGTGCTGTATTAATCCATCCCTCTTGTATGACGATGAGTGGGCACAGATTTTTTTAATCGTGTGAATTTGATAACGAATGGGAATTCAGCTGGAGCACCAGAATGTCCGCACTCACATAACAGCCCTTTGACATTCATTGGCATTACCATTGCTGAATCCCCCACAATCAATATCCTGGGGTTACCATTGATCAGAAACTGACCAGGACTAGCCACATTAATACTGTGACTACCAGGGCAGGTCAAAGACTAGGAATCCTACGGCGAGTAACTCACCCCCTGACCCCACCAAAGCCTGTCCACCATTTACAAGGCACAAGTCAGGAGTGTAACGGAATACTCCCCCCTTACCTGTATGAGTGCAGCTCCAACAACACTTGAGAAGCTCAACACCATCCAGGACAAAGCATCCCGCTTGATTGCTCCTCTTTCCACAAACATTCAAACCCTCCATGTGGCAGCCGTGTGTATCATCTACAAGATGCAATGCAGTAACTCGCCACAGTTCCTTAGTTAGCATCTTCCAAACCCGTGACCACTAACACCTAGAAGGACAAGAGCAGCAGATACCTGGGAACCAGCTGGAAGTTCCCCTCCAAGTCACTCTCCACCCTGACTTGGAAATATATCGCTGCTCCTTCACTGTAGCTGGGGCAACATCCTGGAACTCCTGCCCTAACAGCACAGTGGGTGTACTTACACCCAAGGACTGCAGCGGTTCAAGAAGGCAACTCACTACCACCTTCTGAAGGGCAACTAGGGATGTGCAATAAATGCTAGCCTAACCAGCGACACCCACATCCCGTAAATTAATTTTTAAAAATCGTACACTGCTCTCCCCAATGTTAATTTTAAGTGATGCTTCATGCCCTGATTTGTGGGGATGAGTTCAGATTTGTGCTGGCCTGTAAGACCATAAGACATCGGAGCCGCATTAGGCCACTCGGCCCAGCGAGTCTGCTCCACCATTCAATCATGGCTGATATTTTCTCATCCCCATTTTAGTGCCTTCTCCCCATAACCCCTGATCTCCTTATTAATCAAGAACCTATCTAACTCTGTCTTAAAGACACTCATTGATTTGGCCTCCACAGCCTTCTGCGGCAAAGAGTTCCACAGATTCACCAGCCTCTTGCTGAAGAAATTCCTCCTCATCTCAGTTTTAAAGGATTGTCCCTTTAGTCTGAGATTGTGTCCTCTGGTTCTAGTTTTTCCTACAAGTGGAAACATCCTCTCTCCATCCATTCTATCCAGGCCTCACAGTATCCTGTAAGTTTCAATAAGATCCCCCCTCATCCTTCTAAACTCCAACAAGTACAGACCCAGAGTCCCCAACTGTTCCTCATACAACAAGTTCTTCATCCCAGGGATCATTCTTGTGAGCCTCCTCTGGACCCTTTCCAAGGCCAGCATATCGTTCCTTAGATACAGGGCCCAAAACTGCTCACAATACTCCAAATGGGGTCTGACCAGAGCCTTGTACAGCCTCAGAAGTACATCCCTGGTCTTGTATTCTAGCCTTCTTGACATGAATGCTAACATTGCATTTGCCTTCTTAACTGCCGACTGAACCTGCACATTAACCTTAAGAGAATCGTGAACAAGGATTCCCAAGTCCCTTTGTGCTTCTGATTTCCTAAGCTTTTCCCCATTTAGAAAATAGTCTATGCCTAAATTCCTCCTTCCAAAGTGCATAACCTCACACTTTTCCACATTGTATTTCATTTGCCACTTCATTGCCCACTCTCCTCGCTTGTCCAAATCCTTCTGCAGCCCCCTTGCTTCCTCAATAGGAATTGTTGAAAGTAATGTAACTTTCATGATGCAAGATCTGTATGTATGAAGTATTTTATTCTGTAATTATTGTATGTAGAAGTATCACTTCTGTATTCTGTCCTGTAGGGCTGGCCCATGTATGCCCAGCTGCTGATCGATCTGTTTAAGTTCCTGGCTCCTTACTTGAGGAACGTGGAGTTGACAAAACCTATGCAAATTCTTTACAAGGTAAGTACGCACAGCAGGCCCCAAAAGGAAAACAGCAGAGCTCGAATTTCTAAAAGTTGGAGTAGAGATTGGAAGCTTTAGATTTCCTCGACAACATGCTTTAGCACTTGTGGCAAAGTGTGTGCTATAGACTAAATACTGTGCAATATCATTGTAGTACCACAACGTCAGTTTGTATATATTTAGCCACGAGGCAAGAGGGAATCAAAGCTCAGTTGAGTGACATGCTGCAAATATAGTGGTTGTTTCAGAATCAGAGGTATTCGGGCAAGTCACTAGCCCATATCCTCTTCAGGATGTTGAAAGGTGGGAAGACTATGGGTTAAGAACAGGCAGTGTGTTGTATTGGTTTTCTAGTGATGGTGTATTTGTGCTTCAACAGCACCATCTTCAGGTATTTTCTCTGAACTGTAGCTAACTTACTGAAGATAACTAGCCATATATTCAGACCTCTTTAAGGTGAAAATATATTGAGATGTAGAATTTCAGCTGATCGCCAAAGGATTCACATTTTCAGACTCTTTCCATACCTGTTTGATTTCAAATTGACACTTTCTCAAACATTTAAAGTTCTGAGCTCAAAGGCCGAGGCATCTGTGGCACTGATGGATATGATTAAACCTCTCAATCAGTACTGTTAATATTTTGCACAGAAACTTCAGCTGTGTCAATCGCACTGACGAGAACAGCAGTCCTTCAGAAAGTGATCAATTAGAAGTTTATAAACCTGCTCTGAAGTGTGTCCATATAATCATTTCCATTGGTTTTCCATTTATCCATTGACGTTCCTAAATATTTTTTGGCTATCTGAAAAAGAACAAGAAATATGGAATATGTTAAACCAGTTTAGGGACTCTGCACAAAGCAGAGCTTGTGTTTTTTTTATTTTAAAATTGCAACATTTTTCATACAAAGCCCCTCTCCAAACCCTGGCCTGCCCAGCATGAGATGCTTTTTAAAATGTCACTTCACAAACATGAGTTTTGCTATTTGTCAACAGTTAGTTGAGTTGCAAACTTCTGCTTCCTCACAGTCAGAACTGACCAAATCAAGTGAAAAACATTTCACTGAGAACACATTTCTTGAGTTTGCTGAAGTTCCAAGAGAAGTTGTTATTCTGAGAATGTTTCCACTATGTCTAATGTTTAAAGATCACTGCTTTATCTTTATAGGGCACTCTGCGTGTCTTGCTTGTCCTTTTGCACGACTTTCCAGAGTTCCTCTGTGACTACCATTATGGCTTCTGTGATGTGATCCCACCAAACTGTATTCAGCTGCGTAACCTGATCCTGAGTGCCTTCCCACGGAATATGCGACTGCCAGATCCGTTCACACCTAATCTAAAGGTACCAGAGCACCATCACTTACACCCAGGGATTTGCACCATGTCTGAATGAAAAAGGCTGAACTAATGATAGAGAATGTATTGGCACTCTGCAGTCAAGTGTCCCAGTCAATACAGCAATATAGAACATAGAAAAATACAGCACAGAACAGGCCCTTCGGCCCACGATGTTGTGCCGAACTTTTGTCCTAGATTAAGAACAAATTAATCTACACACCATCATTCTACCGTAATCCATGTACCTATCCAATAGCCGCTTGAATCCGACTAATGTTTCCGACTCAACTACTTCCACATGCAGTGCATTCCATGCCCCCACTATTCTGTGGGTAAAGAACCTACCTCTGACATCCCCCTATATCTTCCACCATTTACCTTAAATTTATGTCCCCTTGGGGACATAATATCCTGGACTGCTGGTGTATGTAAATCTCAATACTACGCGGTTGTCTAGCGGAATTTGGGGGCTTCTCGGGCTATAAGTTAAATTTAGGCAAGAGCGAGGTATTTGTAGTACACCCGGGAGATCAGGAGGAGGGAATTGGGAGGCTCCCGTTTAAGAGGGCAGTGAAGAGTTTCAGATATCTGGGGGTGCATGTGGCCAGGAGTTGGGGGACTCTCCATAAGCTTAATTTTACCAGGCTGGTGGAGCAGATGGAGGAGGAATTTAAAAGGTGGGACATGGTGCCGCTATCGCTGGCGGGTAGAGTGCAGTCCGTCAAAATGACGGTTCTCCCGAGGTTCTTGTTCCTCTTCCAGTGTTTGCCCATCTTTATCCCTAGGGCCTTTTTTAGAAGGGTGACCAGCAGCATCATGAGCTTTGTTTGGGTGCATGGGACCCCGAGGGTGAAGAGGGCCTTCTTGAGCGGGGTAGAGATGGGGGGGGGCTGGCGTTACCCAATCTCTCGGGGTACTACAGGGCAGCCAATGTGTCGATGGTGCGCAAGTGGATGATGGAGGGGGAGGGGGCAGCATGGAAACGGATGGAGAGGGCGTCCTGTGGAGATACAAGCCTGGGGGCCCTGGTAACGGCGCCATGGCCGCTCCCTCCTACGAGGTATACCACGAGTCCGGTGGTGGCGGCTACCCTCAAGATTTGGGGGCAGTGGAGGCGACATAGGGGAGAAGTGGGGGGCTCAATGGAGGCTCCGTTAAGGGGGAACCATAGGTTCGTCCCGGGGAACATTGATGGGGGATTGCAGGGTTGGCACAGAGCGGGCATCAGGCAGCTGAGGGACCTGTTTATTGATGGGAGGTTTGCGAGCCTGGGGGAGTTGGAGGAGAAATTTGGGCTCCCCCCCGGGAAACATGTTCAGGTATCTGCAGGTAAAGGCATTTGCTAGACGGCAGATGGAGGAATTCCCTTCGCTTCCCGCGAGGGGGTGAGTGACAGGGTGCTTTCGGGGGTCTGGGTCGGAGAGGGGAAGATATCTGATATCTACAAGGTTATGCAGGAGGTGGAGGAGACGTCAGTAGAGGAGCTGAAAACCAAGTGGGAGGGAGAACTGGGGGAACAGATCGAAGACGGGTCATGGGCTGATGCCCTGGAGAGGGTTAATTCTTCCTCCTCGTGTGCACGGCTTAGCCTCATCCAATTCAAGGTGCTGCACCGGGCCCACATGACTGGGACGAGGATGAGTAGGTTCTTTGGGGGTGAAGACAGGTGTGTCAGGTGTTTGGGGAGTCCAGCGAACCATGCCCATATGTTCTGGGCATGCCCGGCACTGGAGGAGTTCTGGAAGGGGGTGGCGAGGACGGTGTCGAGGGTGGTAGGATCCAGGGTGAAGCCAGGCTGGGGACTCGCGATTTTTGGGGTTGGGCTGGAGCCAGGAGTGCAGGAGGAAAGGGAGGGGGGGGGGGGGGAGGAGGGAAAGAGGGAAAGGGGAGGGGGGGAGAGGGGACGAAGGGGAAGAGGGAGGGAAAAGGGGAGGGAGGGAAAGGGGGAGGGGACGATGACTATGTTTGTTTATTTAATTTTAATTTTTTAGTTCTTTTGTTGGGGTTGGGGATATGATACATGCGTTGAGGCAGTCTAGGGGGTGTTACAGTTGTTATGGGTTATTTTGTTGCATTTCATTGTTATATTTTATATTTTCTGTAAAAAAATTCCAATAAAAATTAGTTTTTTAAAAACTACTACGCGATTGTCTGGTGAAGTGCAATCAGGAGGTTTCCTTGCAATGACAGGAGCTGACACAGATAGTGAGGGATTTCCCAAAGGATTGAATATCCTGCCTATTAAATCTAAAACTCAACATTTTCATGTTTTGTATGTTAATCATTCAGCATTAACTGAAGTCTATTGTGCCCTCTGTGACAACAGTCAATTAGTCCATTCAACATAGAATCCCTACAGTGCAGAAGGATAGCCATTTGGCCTATCGAGTCTGCACTGCCCGTCTGAAAGAGCACTCTGCCCCACCCAATCTCTGTAACCTAACCTGCACATCCCTGGACACTAAGGGGCAATTTAGCATGGCAAATCTAGTTTATAGACTGTTTTTTAACATTGCAGTGCATAAATTGAAAGCAAGAATATGCAAGTCAGTCCTCCACTGAAATGAAATTTGCTGCTTGTTTTTATATGTATGCAAATTGAAAGTTGAAGAGCTCCATGCTGATTGTTCCTGTATGGACAAAGTGTTTGAGCAGAGAATAGGAAGGGATGTAACTGTCCAGAATTAGAACATAGAACAGTACAGCACAGAACAGGCCCTTCGGCCCTCGATGTTGTGCCGAACAATGATCACCCTACTTTAAACCCACGTAACCCGTATACCCGTAACCCAACAATCCCCCCATTAACCTTACACTACGGGCAATTTAGCATGGCCAATCCACCTAACCCGCACATCTTTGGACTTTGGAATTGATGTCTCTGTTTAAAGGGTGGTTAGAACTAAGCTCCATTGTGAATCATTTTGTTGTTATAATCCTGACCCCCTAATGAGGAATGTTTTTACATTGTCTGGCAGGTGGATATGCTGAGTGAAATCAACATTGCTCCTCGGATATTGACCAACTTCACAGGAGTGATGCCACCTCAGTTTAAGAAGGACTTGGATTCCTATTTGAAGACCCGTTCACCGGTCACCTTTCTCTCCGAGCTACGCAGTAACCTGCAGGTGAGCAGGACAAGGGTAATTACATCTCATTTTTATGAGCTATTATTCAGAAATTATACAGATATAAAATTACTGTTTATAGACATAAACATGCAATAGGAGGTGCTCTAGGTATATTACCTGAAGATCCAGGAAGTGAGAGTTGTATATTTGCATGCAAAGTGTTCATTGAGTTCATCCAGGCTAATATTGCTTGTCTGAATGTGTGATGTTAGCTACTGGACTGATGAGGTAAAAGAACCAGGCATCCAGAGCCAGCATTGTCACACGGGGGATGTAATTGAAACAGGGAACTAATTGTACACAGCGAGTTCAGTCCTGCCGTACTTTAAAAACTCGCACCCAGTTTTGTTGTGTGTGTGTTTGGCCTGAGCAGCTTGCCCGAGTACATGCTACATTAGAGAATCCGCTGTCATAAGGTTTGAATGGGAGGAGATATTCTCTAATGAAAATATGATCCCATAAGGAATAGAATGGTGGCATAGAATCAAACTATGATGGAAGGGGCAAGAGAGCTCTCAGCATTACCGCTGACCTCATTAATGCCCTTTACTCATCCATTTCAATAACCTTATGGGGTTTGTGTGAATAATGACCTTTCAACTTGCTTGGCTGGGGCAACTAGCAGTACTAATTAATAGTTCAATGTTTTCAAGCCATATATGGCAGGAAGGCGTTGTACTGCAATATTTTTCATTCTTCTCTTCTCATACAGATCCAACTAGCTAACTGTCAAAAATACTGTTTCAGCTGCTAGATGTTTATGTTCAGTTCATTTATTGCAAGTTTTACTATTTCCTTGGAGTGGGAGAAGAGTCTCTCCTTTTACTGTCCTTCATGCAATTTTCAAGAATGGCGTTACATGGGTTACGATTCACTGAAGGTCTATTTTGTCCAGTCCCCACCACTTAAAACATTTAAAATGAAGAGTGGCTTCAATTGAACAACAAGTGATGATTATAATTATAAATTTGCTTTACTGTCAATTTCAAATTGCCAGTCATGCATCCTTGGCTGCTTTGTGAATTTCAGATGGAAAGAGTTGATCTTACTCACCTGGAATACTGTATTAGCAAAGAAACTCAGGAGAAATGAGAGATTACAAAAAGTAACACATGCTCTGTAATCCTAGTAGCCTGAATCTCATGCCCTAATGAGGGATTGAAGTGTTTTAAGTGGTTGGGTGCTGCATCCTGCTGCTCCAGTTTGCTGATTTTGGTGACCAGAATGAGGTTGATGTTGAAGAGTTTCTTGGCCAGAGCAGATTGCTCAGGGAGCTGTGGGCGCTAAAGAAAAATTGCACATTTTCTATAGCCATGCCAAGTTGTAACCAAACATCATGAATAATTGTTGTTTGCTATGATGATGTGGATTGTTTGTAGTCAATGGTGTTAAGTTGTTTGCAATGGTGTTAACAGATTGAAAATATTTAATCAAGTGATCCTTAATGAGAAGACTAGACTTTCTCTTAAATGCCTCACCATCGGTTGCCAAACAGGCAGGCTGGAATGTCCTAGGTTTTATCACTGGTCAGTGTTGAGTTGCTGATCTTGATGGGATAGCAGGAGGGGTTATGACAGCTAATCTAGGCATCTCTTGACCAGGGAGATGGAAAGTTAATCCTCCTGCTTCTGATCACAATCCCATCACTATTAAATGACATATTCTGCTCTCTAATAGTAATAAGTTTGTGCAGAGAGCATAGTTATTCCTTTCTTTGCATTTCAGGTATCAAATGAACCTGGTAATCGGTACAACATCCAACTAATAAATGCCCTGGTGCTGTATGTGGGAACGCAGGCGATTGCTCACATTCATAACAAGGGCAGCACGCCATCCATGAGCACCATCACACATTCTGCCCACATGGACATCTTCCAGAACCTGGCTGTGGACCTTGACACAGAAGGTGAGGCACTGGTCAGCTTTCATGCTTTAGTATCTCTATTCTGGCAGTTGTCAAAGGTTAGAGAGGCAGACAAATGTTTTCAGTATAAAAACCCACGGGCTTGTTTGCTAAACTGTGTTCAACTGGAATTTTGAGGTGCACTATGTTAACTGATCTGTGCACAGACAGCAGTGGAATTGCTGTCATTAGCCTCAGCAACGCTCGGCTAGGGAGTAGAAAAATCAGTCCGAATTTCTGGTTTTAAAATATTGTGCCTGTGCTGACTCTCTGAAAAAGCTCTCAATCTAGTATCATTCTCCTTTCCTATTCCTATTTCTGGTGGAGGTTTTTATGTTCTACGGATATATGTAACTTTCTCTTAATCTTTCTTCTGCTGCCGTAATGGTACTAGTTTCCCCTTTACCATTTCCTGAAATCCCAATCATTTTAATAACCACTGACTCCATCTGGAAAGTCTGCAGGGTGTGCTTTGGTCAGTCTCCATGCTCAAACAGGCTGCTGATTTGCTACTTGACTGAAGTGAAAAGTGACACTTTCCACCTCACAAAACCCAGCTTGACTCCACCTTTAGGGGCGAAGATTTAAGGAGAGAAGTGCTATCTTCTTGTCCTTCTCCCAGCCATGACCGGAATCTCAGAAAATTTAAATTGGTGTAGCCCTTTCCCTAGTTGTCCTCCCCAAGGAGCTGCATCTTGTGTTATAATGTTTGTCAATGGTGGCAGCTCATTTAAAGTTAGTTAATAGCATCTTGACCCAGCTAATTGGCATGATGGTAACTGGGGAAAATAACCCAGGCTAATTTCCTGGTTTGAAATTTTTAAAAGCCAACTGTGGATGATTATGCAAATATCTACTTCTTGCGTTTACCTCAATCTGAGATTAAATGGCACTGTGATACACAAGCAGAGCAATCTTGATGTTTCTTTTGTATTCCGAAAAATGTTGAGGATGGGCTTTTAATCTTCCATCTCTGACCAACCAGGATAATCACTCTTTCATATTTCAGGTCGGTATTTGTTCCTGAATGCCATTGCCAATCAGCTGCGTTACCCAAACAGCCACACACACTATTTCAGCTGTACTATGCTGTATCTGTTTGCTGAAGCCAACACAGAAGCTATACAGGAGCAGATCACCAGGTAAGGAACTGAAGATGTCTCTCACTTCCCTGTATCTTGGGCTGATACTTCCCAATACTGCAAAATAGGATAATATATGATTTTGTTTTGGGGGATATGCATTAGAAACCTGTTGTCAGTATGCTACAAATCTTTGTCCTGAGTTTGGGCTGTCTGTGCTACTTAAACAGAGGGGTAGCAAAAATAGAGAGGTTGAATTTAAGTAGATTGGGGAGTAACAGGAAATATAGTCATTTGATGAAAACCGGTACAACCTTAACATTATGTATTTAAAGTATGTTTTGAGTTTAATGTGCAAAATTTCACCAAGTTAACAAGTAAGGTTTAGTTATTGTTGCAATCCTTGCCCTGATTCAGTGAACAAATATTTAACATCACAAGGCTGAATTGTGACTGCTGCTTTTTGATTTACATCAGGGTGCTTTTGGAGAGGCTAATTGTAAACAGGCCTCATCCGTGGGGGCTCCTCATCACCTTCATTGAGCTGATTAAAAACCCAGCCTTCAAATTCTGGAACCACGAGTTTGTCCACTGTGCACCTGAGATTGAAAAGTAAGTTGTTTTGGCTTCATCCTTTTTGTTTTCCTTGAATCCTCCTCAGATATCGGATCTTTCGTTATTGAGTTTGTCTTTTGCTTCTGTAGGTTGCAGCTTATACCTCTCTCCAAATATCTGACCCGAGCCCCAGGTATGCTCTTGCACCAAACTAGTACTTAGTTGAGAATTTGTGTTTCAAGCATCAGGCCATTGCCTTCAGAAATGTCAATGTCTCAGTGCAGTCCTGGGGAGTGCTGTACGATCGGAGCAGTTTGGAGTGTTCCACATGTGTGTTTACTTCCCAGTGTATCCAGTTCTGTTTCATTTCCAGTTTTACTTCTGACCTTTCTGTAAGTTTACTTTTCTCCTCAATAGTTGAAATACCATACACTGCATCTTTGAAAGGATGGCAGATTTAAATGTTCGCAAGTCGATGTTGTGAATTAGTAATCATATTGAGAATATTTTTCTTTCCAATTTTTCCTGAAATTGTTGCTTGAATGTGCCCTATTAAGAATGAGTGAGAAGTGCACTGTACAAGTGGCAGCTCTTCATGTGACTCATCGTGGGCACCATCAATTGGAGGGCATGCACATACGCAGCTTCCTTTAAATTAATGATTAAGAGCAAGAGCTCTGGCTAATTTTGTTTCATCCCTTCCAAGCCCACTGATACAGGGCCAATTGTATGGGAAGTTTGCTGCTGCACTCCCAAGCTAAAAATTGCATCTGTTACCTTATCACAAAATCATTAGCTATTAAGCCATTGGTGTGGCTTGAGAGGACATCCCACCTTATGACCTTCTAAAGATTGTAACCGTATCTAAGATGTATATTGATGGTTAGCTGCTTAATACACAGAAAATGCCCCTGTGGTATTTTAACACCTTGGCTCAATGGAAAGCACAGAGCCTCAGGTTGTGGATTCAACTCTCACTGCACAGATTTGAGCACATAATCTCAGTTTATTGATGCAAGTTCTCCAATGGCACAATTTGAAGAAATGCAGACGCTGTCTTCTGGTTCTTGGCCAATGTTTATCCCTCAAACTAATGTCACTAAACATATAATTTATTTCATTGCTCTTTGTGGGATTGTGCTGTGCATTAAAATGTTTCCTACATTACAGTGATGACTGTACTTCAAAAGTACTTAATTGGCTGTAAAGTATTTTCTTTTTTTGAATTGGTCTATAACCTCTTAACTAATTAATGTGTGGCTGATGGGTGTTTTGCAGGTTGTTCCAGTCTGTAGCTCAGTGCTGTATGGGACAGAAGCAGGCACAACAAGTAATGGAAGGCACTGGCGCCAGTTAAAACGATGAAGAAATACCACCTTGGACATGCAACATGGAAAGAGTGATGGGCAGCCTGTGTTTTTCTTGAAACTGACATTGGTTGTGTAACTTGTTGGTTCTTCCAATCCGATGCAGTGAGCTGCATGAGTCAGACATAGGAACAGTGGTCGGTGAAGCACTGACTTCATGTTGGACATGTTTTATTTTTCATTTGTCACTTGGCCAAAAAAAAACAAATGCTGTGAATATCATTTGAAATGATATATAAAAAAACAATGTAAATAAAAGGGAGTGCAACCTTAAACTGGACTATCTCCATCTGTGCAAATTGTATTAAACCGACTTTTACCCAGTTATTACTGTTGGCAGCTGATAATTGAAGCATGTCTGGGACAGATTTCTTTTCCCCTGCCCACTCCCCCACCGTCCCAAACTCCAGCCAAGGCCCAGATCCTCAAGAGATGTTCCAGGAGCTGCTCTTCGTTTTGATGCGTTTTCCCCCTTTGTGCGGGGGGTGATGGGGGGTGGGGGGGAGAGAGCAATATCAACTATTATTTGTCCTCTTTCTAATATATATATAGAAAATAAATCTCCAGCAGAGTGGTATGGGGATTCCAGTATGGTTTGCAAAAAGTTTTTTTATTTTTAAAGTTTTTGTCTTTAAGATGAGCAGCTCCTTCTGTCCATAAACCAAAAGTGGTGTCCCAGGCTGAGTGCAGCATACACCATGTTATTGCGAAGGAAAACAAGAGGTTCTCCCTGAATTCTGTAAATTGTGGGATAAAAAGAGCCAGTTTTGCGGCACGGAGTCGATTAAGTTTGTAAAAAGAAACCAAGGACCAATACAGGCCATTTTGTAAGGATTTTGAATGTTGTTTTGTAAATGTATTGGTCCATGTGTTGTATTTTGTAGTCTTTGTAGTTTCCTTGGCTCTAGTTCTGCCACTTAACACTCTTGTATGTAAGCATATTGTAGTTAATGCATTAAAACCCATGTCATGCAGCAACCTCCTCTTTGTTTATTGCCTCTAGACACTAAAGTTTAGGATTGTGTTCATTGTATAACCCAGGCTGGTTCTGAACCTGTTTGTACATCTGTTATGTTAGTTATTTTAATCTTGCCATTAATCCATGAATCCACTATTTTGCTCTTTTAAAATTTGTACTGTAACTCACATTTTGTGGATAATTCAGCTTTATTTTAAATTACAAAGTGTGGAGGGTATAATTAGGAGATTAATTTACACTTCAAATTTGATGGAAGGCTTGCTCGGAACCAGCCTGTGTTCAGCACTATTTGCCTCAGGCTCTTCCTTCCATATTGCAACATCGCTCACAGTCCACCCCAAACTCCACCTGCTCAGTTGCTGCTTGAGTTTTATTTGTCTGCTCATCAGGGTGAGGGATGTTCGTGATTGGGAATGGGCTGTTCTCCATTTCAGACATCCAGTGTCTGCAACATGCATGTCTCATAGCAGTTCAGGTGAGTGAAGCTTGCTAAATTCTCCTAGCCTTCAAAAAAAGACCCCAATTTGTACCAGTTTTCCCTTTCTTGCTCAACTGACCGTAGGCCTGTTTGCGCGACCTCACCAATTAGTGCTGAATTGATGGGGCTGCATAAGAGTCTTCCGGCTAAAAGACAGGAAAAACACAGGTGATTTCACCCTGGCTCAGAGATAAAAGGCCAGTGTACCTACAAGAGCTTTGCTGTGGTATTCAGTGGCACAAAATGCATTAGAGCCAGGGCGTGCAAAAGTTTGAATCATTCCATGTTTAGCTAAAGTTGCTGCTACTAACAAATTTTTCTGTCCTAAGTTAGGGTTTATCCATCAGGGAGGCAGTGGCGCTAAATTTCCAGGTCCTCTGAACTGGCAAGTAAAAAACACAAGTGCGAACAGGACTGAGTTGCAAGGGATTGGAGTGTTGGGTGGCCACGGGCAAGGTGGGCTCCATGGGACCTGAATGTTAAAGTCTGCTGAAGCAGCAACAAAGAGGTAGGTGAGGCTGCAAACTTGTTCTCCCATTTACAATGTTGTGAGAGGAGAAGGGGGGCAAATTGAAGGGAGAAATGTTACTTAACTTGTATGTCAGTGAGAACCAGCTCGTGCATTGAGGATAACCTGATGCTTGGGCTAATGAGATGATAGGATTTGTGGTCTCAGAAAAATACAAAACAGAGGTCTGGATTTGAAACTTGTTTATGGGCCTCAGTTTTCTTTGGGTTCACAAGACTGGTACCATAGTCATGTGTCCACTCAGCAAACCCCTGTAAAAGTCATCTGAGCTGAACCCAACCCTGTCCTGGCTGAAGTAAAAATAGGAAATGCTGGAAAAACTGGTCTGGCAGCATCTATGGAGAGAGAAACTTGTGAGTTAATGTTTCAAGTCTGTATGCCTTCTGGCCAGACAGGTTAACTTTACAGCACAGGTTGCTGGAAACGATCAGGATTATGAGTACTGGCTGATTCCTCCTCAACACAGGCACGGTACTGGAATACTGCCCCGGTCAGTAGGAATGGCTAACTCAGCAGAGATCAGTAACTGGTGTAGAGTTGCTATATTAACAGGGCTAGCTGGATGTTACTACAGGTTTCCACAGTACAAACCTGGCCCTTCCCAACAAAGGAAAACACATGAGCAAAGGCAACATTTCATGAATAGTGCAGAAACACCCCTCCGTGGTGGACATTGCTTTCAATTAATTTCCGATTTGAACAAGGGTTGATGAGCATACTGCAACTCGCAGAAAAGGGCAGAATATGAATGAACCAGCTCCATTTTGATATTATTTGAGGCTTTAAGTAGCTTTTCTTCCAATGCAAGATTCTAAGAGTTTAGCAGAGCAGAAACTCATGAGCAGCTTCTGATGCAGGAAGTGTACATACCCTGGTTTCTGACATTGTACGGCTCAGGTGTTTTTTAGTGCACCTTTCCTTCATTGAATGTTTGCACTTGCAGCAGTGGTGACACTGGAGTCTTTGTTACTGCAGTCCTTGTAAATGGTTTGGAGATACGTCTGTATTTTGATGCTGTGGTTTCTTGGAGTTTTGTTTGATTGCCTTGGGGTTAGAATTTTCTTGCATTGGTCAGGAAAGTATTTTCTCCCCATGTTCCAGCATTGGAGTTTGGGTGAAAGTGTGCAGAGTGGACATGCTGGTTTCTTCTCGCCTTTGTTTAATATCTTAATCAGGAGGCTAATTATATGTAGCACCATTCTGATACTACGAGCAGGGGCGATTTCAAATCAAGTATATGGCCTGGTCTCTACATCTCAGCGATTTCAATGTCTTTATCGGCTGAATGCTTCAAATTACTGAAATTTTGAGTTAAATCAGAGGTTGAGCAGGTTGAAATGTGTTTTTCCAAGTCAATTCATTGCAATTGAAACATTAAGAAATCTAGTGAAAAAGCTTATGGTCATTAACTAGATGTCAGCTTCGGTGATATAATCAAGGTTGTTTAAAACTGATGATTCCCCTTGTAGAGCAAATAGGGTGCATAATAATCAAATATGTTTTCCAGCAAAGGCTGGTAGAAATTTAAAACTCCCAAAAGGCAAAGTAATAGAACATGAGCATGGGTAGGAAAATGAGGAGAAATTGAATCGATTAGGATTGTATTCACTGGAGTTCAGAAGAATGAGGGTGGATCTCATAGGAACCTATTAAATTCTAACAGGACTAGACAGAGTGGGTGCGTCCAGAACTAGGGGTCACAGTCTGTGGATATGGGGTAGCCCATTTAGGACAGAGAGGAGGAATTTCTTCACTCGAGTGGTCAGCCTGTGGAATTATTTTACCACAGGAAGTGGTTGAGGCCAAAACATTGCATATTTTCAAGAAGCAGTTAGATGTGGCACTCTAAGAATATGGGGGGAAAGCAGGATTGGGCCATTGAATTGGATGATCAGCCATGATCCTAATGAATGGTGGAGCAGACTCAAAGGGTGTGCTATGTTTCTAAAATGGGAGTTAATTTGCAAATCAGCTATGATCTAATTGAATGGTGAAACACTCTTGATCAGTTTTATGACCAGTTGGAAGATTTGTAAAGCGGCTGAAAACTGCATTTAAGACAATGACTTAGTTAGTGTCAAATGATCATTAAATGAGCGAGATCCAGGTTGCAAAATTGTCAACTTTTTCAGACACTTGCATGATGCCAGATTCAAAGAAGTATAATGCTTGTCCTCAGTGACATTAACTGACACAATCTTCCACCCATGTGGGAGACTGAGGAATGGGAATGGTCCAAAAACCCTTGGTGATTAAACATTGTGATTATTTTTTCTTGGAACTAAGCACAGTGCCATTGGATGGGTGAAGGTGCAGCATAGAGAAGGGAAGCATGTAATTGAATCCTTCACCTGGAGAATCTGATCTGGTTGAAAACCATTGCAGGACTTTTAACCCTGTGGCCTGAATAACGGGTGCAAAGTCAAATAACAATTTCACAAATATAAACAGAGGATTTTATTCCATAGGTGCTGGTGATGTTACTCAGTGAGCTGCAGGAGTCGATGTAAAATCATCTTCTGCGCATATCGGACCTGCAGGGAGTCACGTTCTCGTTTACTGAGCTGGCGGTAGGTCTCCTCATTCGCCAAGGTGGCTTCCTCCTCTTTTAGTCCTGAGCTGTAGGCTTTTAGTCTCATTGTTACAGTGTTGCGCAGAAGTTGCTTCCAAGCAGGCTTCAGTTTGGGTATTACGGCATTGTCGAGACTAGAAAGATCATCTTCCTCATCCTCGTCCCACCCGTCATTGGCCTTGTATTCTTCAAATTCCATCAGTGACATGCTGAGGACCTGTTCATGAGAGAGAATAACTCCATTAACCCAATGTCACTTCACACTAAAAGCAAAGCACCTAAATTCACAAAAAATGAGCCTTAGGTGACGATCTAGTGCTACTTGAAAGAGCTCATGTTTTGGCCCACTTGTTTCCTCAAGTTTATCCCGCTTTGAAAGATATTTCTTCTGCTTGTACCACCCTTTCAGGCAGTGCATTCCAGATAACTTGCTCAGTAAAATTTCATCACTGCTTTTTACAGAGCACGTGTGGCCTCTGGTTAATGACACGAAGAATAAGTTAACAAAGCTCTTAATATGTATTCAAATTATGAAATTCACCCACCCAATACCAACAAAATGCTGAACCCCACCTTCAGTGTACTGTAAAGTTCCTCCTCTGTCAGGACTCCTGCCTGACCAATCACAAAATCCCCCTCTTCTCCAACTATTTCCAACTCAGTCAGGAATTCCCATTTTTCCATCAGTAGTTTCCTCTCCTCGTCTGTCCGCACAGCTTAAAAAACAAAGAACATTCTGGTCAGATTGCCCATCCAAGCTGCAGACTTCCACTCAGGCTGGTAACATTGCTCCAAGACCAACCTTGCAGGGCAGCATCATACATCATCTGCATTCGGATATCCATGGCCTCATGTGTGTTGCTAGGATATGGCTCAGTGAAACCATACATGTGCAAGAGTTGCCAGTTAGCGAGCTGACCATATGTATTGAATATCTCTTCGCCTTTACTGATCTTTCTGATGGACAGCATTTTCAAACATTCCTGTAAATGCAAGAGTAGAAATTACATAGGAAAATATACCTTGCTACCATTACAAATGTTTCAACACCCATAATTAACTGTCCTGCCCCCGTCAATACTCACTGGTGTAAATTCCAGACGTGCGTTGTGATTGGCAACGTGATTCAAGATGTCTGCCATTGGCACCATCATGGGAGGCTTTGGGGCCTTGTCGTCGTCGTCATCATCATCATCATCATCATCATCCTCATCGGGTTCCTGGAAACTGCATGAATAAAACCCAACCTCAGGCCGCATATTCCTCACACTTCAACAATACCATATGGTGAGATATAGCAATACACAGGTTTCCCAGTGCAGCGCTAGACATGTTGTTCCTAACAGTTTTACATCATTGCATATCTATTTTCTCCAAGATGTGGAGATGCCGCCGTTGGACTGGGGTGGGCACAGTAGTCTTACAACACTATGTTAAAGCCCAACAGGTTTGTTTCGAATCACTAGCTTTCGGAGCAAAGTTCCTTCATCAGGTGATGGCGCTCCTTCACCTGATGAAGGAGCTGTGTCCCAAAAGCTAGTGATTCGAAACAAACCTGTTGGACTTTTAACATAGTGTAGTAAGACTTTTTACTATTTTCTTCAGCAAGTCTTTTATCTAAGCTACTATTAATACAGTTTTTATTAAGTTTCAATGAAAGCCTTGCCATTTACATGTCACATACAACATTGGAGCCCGTTTCTCCTTTTCATAACTTTATTGGTTCCTATTTGTTACCCCTGTCTTCCTTCCATTACTGGAAACTTTGTTTTTCTTCTCCCTGTCATTTTTTTTCACAACCTCTCCCCATCTCCCTCACTTCCCCCAGGCTTTTGTGCCTAGTCAATATCTCCAATTCGTGGAGAATCTGGGATCTCCTCTGCATGCGTCAGCCAGGAAAGGGCTGCACATGCACAATTCGGAATGTTTTATATTGGTATTCTGAACCGAGCCTGCATCGACCGAGAAAAGGCCATTCATGAGCAGTTCCGATTTTTTACATTGGTCAGGCGCAAAGATCCTGTGCGAATCATTCCCAACCGACGCGTTCACTGGAGGCCCGAGGTTCATCAGGACTTGGTGAAATGCCAACCACAGCTGAAAACGAAAATCAGATTTAGTTTATTTACATGAAGGTTTAGTGTTTCATCATTTATCTTATTTTGTGGCACACCAATGTGTGGGAACTTCTGCACTAGATACCTAACCTGGAAGCACTTTGGTGGGGGAGATGCACTCCTACGGGGGGGGGGGGGGGGGGGGGGGGGCGCTGCTGAAGGAGGCATTCCTCCAGAGAAATACAATGCATTTTCTTGAATCGGTGTTTGTACAGACCCTCACTCAACTCGGACAACTATCCGATCTTCAACGCATTATATGTCCAATTCCTATTCTATTCTACACTGAATACTCCCAATCTCTTTTATACACAAGTAGGTTTTGTTACTCATTTTCAGAATGTGAGAAAGTGCTGTCTATCCATGTGATGGGGACAGGTCCACAGACAGCCTTCGCTCCCACACAATCTCACCCCAGTGACCACTAGCTGCAAAGTCACATAGTAAATGGTGGAAGGCGATTCAACAACAAGAGAGCATCACAAACCAATCAAATCAGTGTCCAAGAAGGACTTCCTTCCCAGCAGGAGGCCTGGCTGGTTTTCACCTCTGAAGTATGGCTGTATAATGGATGGGGTCACACTTTCACCTGTAAGCCATAATAAATGCCACCAGCTTCTTGTAAAGGTCCAGAGTGTGTTTTTGCGGGTCGAAGATGTTGGGGTGAGACTTCATGAAGGGTAACACTATGCTGTTGTATTCCTCTTCGATGTTAAGCAAATCTTTCTCAACGGCCAGTGCTACTCCTGTGCCCAGTAACAGGCGGTTCCTCTCCTCCTCAGACCTGTGTAAAAATAAATAAATGAAACCAGAGTTACACTCGTCCTGAACTATTTCCCATTCCATCCCCTTGAAGGTGTCAAGTATTAACGTTGGAATAGAGTCATAACAGTTTTACAGATGAAAGAGGCTCTTTGACCCACTGTATCTGTACTAGCCAACAAACACCTATTTATTCTAATCCCATATTCCAGCACTTGATCTGTAACATTGTCTGCTCTGGCATTTCAAATGCTTCTTAAATGTTGAGGGTTCCTGCCTCTACCACCCTTTCGGGCAGTGAATTCCAGATTCCCACCATCCTCAGATCCCCTCTTTAACTCCTGCTCTTCACCTTAAATCTATACCCCTGGTTATTGACACCTCCGCTAAGGGGAAATGTTTCTTCCCATTTACTCTGTTTATGTCCCTCAATTTTGTACACCTGACTCAGGACCCCCTTAGCCTTCTCTGCTCTAAGGAGAGCAATCCTAGCTTAACCAGGCTCTCTTCGTAAACCTAATCCTAATACCTGGTATGTAGTTACACAAAATAATTCCTGTTACAGCCTTCCTAAACATCGTCTGGTTAAAATCTCCAACTCCTAAAGTCTAATGCCATACCCCACCACTCTCAAATGTATGTTTACTTGTCAGGTATGAATGGTCTTGCTGTGAATCAGAGGTTACTGTTCTTTAGGGATCCAGTACATCACCAGGACCAGGAGGCAGCTGCAGTTCCTTGCAATGGGCAGCAGAGGTCTAGCTTGAGCAGGGATGACAGAGAATGAGGGATAGGCAGATGGTCAGTGGAAGATCGAGGGGCAGGATCTGAAGAATCCTGATTCTTTTGCTGATGAGCATCTATTTACGACCTTAATACTTTGCATCTATTGGCTCAGTTCAGTTAGTTCAAGGGCCGAGTACATTATCTGAGCCTGAGAGAAAGAAATATGACTGATTTAAGCTCCTCGTTGTCTCTGTATTGCCATTCCATCCATTGTTAACAGAAGCCCCTTACCAAAACATTGGATGGTGCAGGCTGCTGAAGTCAGGCCAGAGTGAGAAGTAGGATTTCCAACGGGACTCACTGCTCGTGATCTCAAACATCATGGAAAGCAAGAGTGGTACCCACCCTGATGGGCTCTCCAACGCTGCCTCTTCTGAAAATAAGACACCCAACAGAAAATAAACCATTCACAACAAGCCAGAGATGCACCTTCACATATACAACATGCCTGGTCTCATTCTCTAGGTTTTCAGGCACACCACCCCAGCTGTGATTCCTCTCCCTGCTCGAGATGTTTGTGAATTGAAGTAACACTCCAAAGAGACAATCTCAGTTGACGGGACTATGTGATGTGTTATAAATGATCCATCTTCCGCTTAAGATGGCAAAACTGTCCTTGCAGGGGGATGTAAAAGATCCCATGTCTTTATTTTGCAGAAAAGCAGAGGAATTCTCCACCAACATGAATAAACCAAATCTCATCATTGCGGTTTGCTTTTTTTCCCCCACGTTTAATTCCTTTCCCAAAGTCAGCTTTTAACAATTGTTCCACATCATTTTTTATTCTTTCATTGAAGTGGACATCTCTGGTTAGGCCAGCGTTTGTCCCATCCCTAATTGCCGACCGGGTAAACCTGATGTTGAAGATAATTCTGAAGGTTTTAGTATCATCGGGCTATGTTTGCAATGGTTGATACAACTGAGTGAGTGGCTTGATTAGCCAGTTCAGAGAGCAATAAGGAGTCAACCACAGTGCCAAATACTGACAGATCGGGTAACAACGGCAGATTTCCTTCCATAAAGGTCAGCAGTGAACCAGATCAGTATTTACAGCAAACTTACAGATTCTCAAACACAATTATTGATACTAACTTTTTAATTCCAAATTTATTTAATTGAATTTAAATTCCTCATACCATGACTCAACAGAACTCTGATGCTACTACTTCCTTAAGGTCAGCGGAAACTAATTCCGTAATAACCTTCAAAAGAGAATCGGATAAATACTTGAAATGCAGGACAGTTCATGGGCTTCCGCCTGAGCTTCATTGATAGGTAAAATTTAGATATTTTCCCCCCTGTTCTCCCTATCTCACCTGCGGTTGTCAACCAGGTCCCAGAACCATCTCCCAAACAGCCACATCTCAACCTAAGCAGAGGTATCAAGAGATCAAAGGACAGGGACTCCAGCTGATTTTCCCATCCCAGCCCCCAGGCACTGAGACCAACAATCAAACCTAGGACCTCTCAACAGCCCCTATAGGTTTCTAGGATAACATCAGGCAGTATGTATACCTTGCCAGGCCACCAGCACGGTTTCAAGACAGCTTACCTTTCTTCAGGAGGTCGCAGATTGTCGTTGTGTACTGGCTGAGCACTGCTGACCTTGGAACGGAGAACAGCATCTCTCCCTCTTCAATCTCATTTTTCGCCACCAGGCCATAAT
This sequence comes from Scyliorhinus canicula, assembly GCF_902713615.1. NCBI lineage: Eukaryota > Metazoa > Chordata > Chondrichthyes > Carcharhiniformes > Scyliorhinidae > Scyliorhinus > Scyliorhinus canicula. The sequence continues at coordinate 87,957,388 of NC_052154.1, read as the reverse complement.
CTGCCACTGTGCCTTCTTTACTCACACAAACCTGAGTGAGAATCAAGAAACAAAAACTGTAAGAGTGCAAGCCATACAGTAAATGCAGTATAAATAATCATTTTTATTTAAAAGATGGGGTTGGGAGATGGGAATCAATGAGGATTAAAACTAGGGTCAATATCAGTGCTCATAAATGTAAAATAATTGATAAAAGAACCGGGGGGGGGGGGGGGAAATGAGAACATTTTACCAAAAGGTTATGACCTGGATCATAAAACCTAAAAGGATGGTGGAATCAGACACCATCACCACTTGAGCTATGGGCAGATGAGGATGTAACAAGATAGAGTGGTAGTAAGTATCACTAATAACTGCCAGGGGAGGTTGTGGAAGCAGATACATTCACAGCGTTCAAAAGGCATCTCCACAAATACATGGATAGGATGGGTATAGAGGGATCCGGCACCAGGAAGTGCTGAGGGTTTTGGCCAAGGGTGGTATCATGACCAAAAAAGCTTGGAGGGCCGAATGGCCTGTTCCTGTACTGTATTGTTCTTTGTTATTCTTTATACTGTTGAGTGAGAGGGGACAATATGTCTGTAACGGTGATCATACAAAGACAAACAGGTGTTGAATTGCAGGAAACATCTAAGAGATAAGTCCTGCCCAATGTTAATTGTACATCATTTGCATTTAATGGTACGCAGGTGGAGGATGCTAATTAAGGTTTCACTTGAACATAAAAAGACACTTAATTGTGAGATTGGGGTGGTACATGCTTGCAATGTTTCACTCTGTAAATAAATGCAAGACTGAGTAAAGATTGGCTCCAGTATTATTCTTCACCAATTGGCTTTTTAGATTGGAACATCCATAAGCACAGCGTGACCACTAGAGCATTCAAGCGCCTGGAGAACAGTAAATAGAATGATCCCTAATGTAGGAGGGGAGGTGTCCATGTGACTGCTGCTGGACTCTCATGCTACTATGTATTATTAGCGTGCTTACATACTAACCTCACAGTAACCTTACTAACTGTAGAAACAGTTTTGAGATGACAGCAAGGGGTCAGAAGGCTTAGTTTATAAATCCTTATTTGTGAGTATAAAAAAATGCCTATATCACAAATACAACTTGATTAGACTATCTTAGTCTGGATTGAAGTGAAAGGATTAAGACTGTTCTAACAAGGTGGAACGGAGAATCAACATATTTATTAAGTTCAAGAAGACAAATTCAAGCTGGGTTGTGATGCCTCCCAAAGTCAAAGAACCTGCCCACAATCTCCTTCATGGGTCAGTTGGGGAGAGCTGCTTGTTGGAATAAAGAGAAATATTCTGTTTCAAGTCCAGGAACCTAGCTGCCAAGGAAGCAACAACCAAAGTATTTTCACAAATGTGAAGACTGCCCCACGATACTCTCAAAATACCAAACATTCATCAGCCCAGTTCCAGTGAACAAGATGATCAAATAGTGGCACTGATCAATGTCAACAAATTCAAATTTTATCAGCAATACCCCTCCGGCTGATATCTGACTGGCTTGCTCAATGAGTAGGTTCCCAGTCCAGCCCCAATGGTTGGATCACGCCTCAACTTGTGTTTTGCCATTAATTAAACTTTCAGTTACAAATTTTGAATAACAAAGTTATTTTAATTTTCCGTCTTTGGCATGGTTGTGCAATTACTGTTTCTTGTGTTTGTTGAGTGTGAGATTCCGAATGGTCGTTTTAACCATATAATTAGCTAGGACTAAACGGAGGTAAAGAAAGAATCCTTTATTCACATCGGTTCACAAAAATGCAATTAGGAAGATTGATTGTAGGTTTTGCTGGACAATCTACAGTCTGACAGCATCTGTGGAGAGAGAACAGAGCTAACGTGGAGTCTGGATGACTTTTAAAGTCATCCAGACTTAAAACGTTAGCTCACTTCTCGCGCCACAGATGCTGTCAGACCTGCTGAGATTAGGGAATGGAAGGGGCTCCATAAGTGGAACTTAATGAAGCTGGTGGAGGAGACTAGGGAGGATCTTAAGAGGTGGGATACATGGCACTTAACGTTGGGGGGAGGGTCCAAGCGGGAAAATGAATATTCTGCTAAGGTTCTTGTTTATTTCATAGAATTTTACAGTGCAGGAGGCCATTCGGCCCATCGAGTCTGCACTGGCTCTTGGAAAGCGCAACCTACCAAAACCCACACCTCCACCTTATCCCCATTAGCCAGTAACCACACCCAACACTAAGGTCAATTTAGCATAACCAATCCACCTAACCTGCACATCTTTAGACAGTGGGAGGAAACCAGAGCACCTGGAAGAAGCTCACGCACACACGGGGAGAACGTGCAGACTCCGCACAGACAGTGACCCAAGCCGGGAATCGAACCTGGGACCCTGGAGCTGTGAAGCAATTGTGCTAACCACAATGCTACCGTTATCTTTCAGGCTCTCCTGATCTTTATACCAAAGGCCTTTTTTCAGAGAGTGGACACAATCATTTCGGACTTTGTATGGGCGGGGAAGGTGCCGATGGTGGGGAGGACCTTTCTAGAGAGGCAGCGGGGGGGGGGGGGGGGGGGGTGGCATTGTCAAACTTGCTTGATTATTATTGGACAGCGAATGTGGACAAGGTGCGGCGGTGGTGGGAAGGAGAAGCGGTAGAGTGGGTTGGGAATGAGGAGGAATCTTGCAAGGGGTCTAGTTTGAGGGCTACGGTGACGGCAGAGTTGCCAATGGCTCAGTAGGTATTCAGGGAGCCCAGAGGTGCAGTCCAGGGTGAAGATATGTAATCAGTTGAGGCATTTTAGGGTGGAAGGGATGTCGGTGCTAACACCGCTGTGCGAGAATCATGGGTTTGAGCCGGGGGGGAATGGATAATGTATACAGGAGGTGGAGGGAAGTGGGGCTGGTCAAGGTGAGAGATTTGTACTTTAAGGAAGGGTTCGCCAATCTGGAGGAGCTAAGGGAGAGGGTAGAGCTGCCGAGGGTTGGTGAGTTCATGTATCTGCAGCCTAGGGACTTTGCGCGAACGTTCTGGAGTGGGTTCCCTAGTTTGCCGGGATACACCTTGCTGCAGCAATTGCTGCATCAGGATGTGGAAGGGGAGGGAAGAATTGGGGAAATATACAAGGGCTGGTTTAGCACAGGGCTAAATAGCTCACTTTTAAAGCAGATAAAGTCAGGCCAGCAGCGCAGTTCAATTCCTGTACCAGCCTCCCCGAACAGGCGCCGGAATGTGGCGACTAGGGGCTTTTCACAGTAACTTCATTTGAAGCCTACTCGTGACAATAAGCGATTTTCATTTTTCATTTCATTTCAAGGGCTGTGAGAGCAGGGAGGCGAGTGGGTGGTGAAGATCAAGGAGAAATGGGATGTGGAGTTGGGAGGGGAGATCAATTGGGGAGTATGGAGTGCAGCACTGCATAGAGTAAACAGGACCTCTTCTTGTGCAAGAATGAACCTGATACAGTTTAAGGTGCTGCACAGGGTGCACATGACTCGGGCGAGAATGAGCGTTCTTTCAGGGGGTAGCAGATGTGTGAGAGGTGTGGGCGGGGGCCAGCGAATTACGCACACATGTTTGGGGCTGCGAAAAATTGGGAAGATTCTGGGCGGGAGTGTACATTGACTTAGCCAGGATAGTGGAGGAGGAGGTGGAGGACCCTTTGGTGACGATATTTGGGGTTTCAGAGAAGCCAGAGCTCATGGAGAGGAGGAAGGTCGATGTCGTGGACTTCGCTCTCTGATTGCACAGCGGCAAATTTTGCTGGAGTGGTGTTTGGCATCGCCACCGGGGGTAGCAACTTGGTTGGGTGACCTGTAACACTTCCTGCAGTTAGAAAAGATAAAGTATGAGTTAAGGGGCTCTTCAGGGGGGTTTGAGGAAAGGTGGGGGGATGTTTGTGACCGTGTTTGAGGGGCTGTTCATGGGGGGGGGATGGGAAAAATCTGTACAGACTGTATAGTTGATTGTTGGGAAGTATGTTTCCCGGGGTGTTTATTTGCTGTAACCTGTTTTCATACATGTTTGTAATAAAATATATATATTTTTTTAATGATCTGCTGAGATTGTCCAGCATTTCCAATTTTAGTTCCAGATTCCAGCATTCGCATTAATTTGCTTTTATTATAGTAGCGTTTGCTGTCTGTTGTAAATAGTTTAAAATAAAATAACCAGTTGAGCCTACTCCTCACTTCATTTAGCATGGAGTCAGGTTTTATGGAGTACTGCATCGTCAGAGAACAGGTTAAGCATCCCTTATACGAAAAATTCAAAATCCACACTTTTCTTTCGAGCGTGACGTGATGTCATGAGTGGGAAATCCCACAAGGCTTTGGGGAGGTTCATGGTGGATGCGCATGTCCCAACGCACACTATTAATGCACAGTTCCCAATGCGCTACAGATGGACAACATATTTCAAAATCCTACCACTGTTTAAAAAAAAAAGAGGTAGGCAGAGAGCGGGTAATTATAGGCCAGTGAGCTTAACTTCGGTAGTAGGGAAGATGGAATCTATCATCAAGGAAGAAATAGCGAGGCGTCCAGATAGAAGTTGTCCCATTGGGCAGACGCAGCATGGGTTCATAAAGGGCAGGTCGTGCTTAACTAATTTAATGGAATTCTTTGAGGACATTACCAGTGCAGTCGATAACAGGGAGCCAATGGATGTGGTATATCTGGATTTCCAGAAAGCCTTTTGACAAGGTGCCACACAAAAGGTTGCTGCATGGCATTAAGGGTAAAGTAATAGCATGGATAGAGGATTGGTTAATTAATAGAAAGCAAAGAGTGGGGATTAATGGGTGTTTCTCTGGTTGGCAATCAGTAGCTAGTGGTGTCCCTCAGGGATTAGTGTTGGGCCCACAATTGTTCACAATTTACATAGATGATTTGGAGTTGGGGGACCAAGGGCAATGTGTCCAAGTTTGCAGATGACACTAAGATGAGTGGTAAAGCGAAAAGTGCAGAGGATACTGGAAGTCTGCAGAGGGATTTGAATAGGTTAAGTGAATGGGCTCGGGTCTGGCAGATGGAATACAATGTTGACAAATGTGAGGTTATCCATTTTGGTAGGAATAACAGCAAATGGGATTATTATTTAAATGATAAAATATTAAAGCATGCTGCTGTGCAGAGAGACCTGGGTGTGCTAGTGCATGAGTCACAAAAAGTTGGTTTACAGGTGCAACAGGTGATTAAGAAAGCAAATGGAATTTTGTCCTTCATTGCTAGAGGAATGGAGTTTAAGACTAGGGAGGTTATGCTGCAATTGTATAAGGTGTTAGTGAGGCCACACCTGGAGTATTGTGTTCAGTTTTGGTCTCCTTACTTCAGAAAGGACGTACTGGCACTGGAGGGTGTGCAGAGGAGATTCACTAGGTTAATCCCAGAGCTGAAGGGGTTGGATTATGAGGCGAGGTTGAGTAGACTGGGACTGTACTCGGTGGAATTTAGAAGGATGAGGGGGGATCTTATAGAAACATATAAAAATTATGAAGGGAATAGATGCGGGCAGGTTGTTTCCACTGGCGGGTGAAAACAGAACTAGGGGACATAGCCTCAAAATAAGGGGAAGTAGATTTAGAACTGAGTTTAGGAGGAATTTCTTCACCCAAAGCGTTGTGAATCAATGGAATTCCTTGCCCAGTGAAGCAGTAGAGGCTCCTTAATTAAATGTTTTTAGGATAGAGATAGATGGTTTTTTGAAGGATTAAGGGTTATGGTGTTCAGGCCGGAAAGTGGAGCTGAGTCCACAAAAGATCAGCCATAATCTAATTGAATGGCGGAGCAGGCTCGAGGGGCCAGATGGCCTACTCCTGCTCCTAGTTCTTATGTTCTAATTCCAAAGTCCTATACACACTCGGCCCAAGCATTATGGATAAGGGATGCTCAACCTGTACAAAACTCGACGAATTTGGTGAGTGACGATACATTCAGCGTTTTAAGGGCTGATCTCTTGCCAAACCTTCAGTTTGGCAATCAGCATTGAACTTAAATTTAACTTGTAGTCTTTTAGTGTTAGTTAATTGGAAACAAGTTGCCTGCTCGTGACAGTTGCACAGTTAGTTAATTAGCTGGTTAGCTAGAACTGTTGAATCAGATCTCTGGAATGTTTACTGATGTACATATTCCGATTCTACAGAATACTTTACAGAATACTGCTTCTGGAGCACTAAACTCCGGGAAATTGGTGAATGAGGGAAGATGTGCTCTTATGTTTTCTAAACAATGATCCATGAGAGGGAGCAAGAGACAATGACATCTGAGAGGCAGCAATTAGAGGCATAAATTTAAAATAAACGTATAAAAAAGGTTCTAACTAGATTCAAAAAGAGAATGGAGTTTTCTTTTTAAGATTATTGCTGGGTATTTGAGACTTGTTCTTGCACCATGTGTGTAGGAAGAGTCTCCAGCTGCTTCAGCATGAGCTGTTTCAGAGCAGCTAGAGTTATTGCAGAGCTTCAGGGAGGATGAAAGTTTTCTGATACTTTCCAGGTAGCCACCAGCATAGGCAAGGAGAGTTCAGGATAGTAGATTAAGAGGAGGTAGGAGGTCTTCAGGGTGTGTGCCATTCTCAAGCTGGTACTCCATGTTGGTGATTGCTGGTAGTGATGACGCCTTGAAAGAGTGCAGTCCAGATGTTGGGATCAATGGACATAGCAGTGCCCACTGGAAACAACAAAGCACATAATTACAGGAGATTCCCTGGGGAGGGACGGGGAACAGATAGGCAGTTTGGGAACGGTCATTGCCAACTCTACATGGTGCTTTGCTTCTAGGGTAAAGGACATCACTGAAAGAGTGCAAAATATTGGGAAGGGAGTGAGTCAAAAGTGTGGTACATGTTGATACCAATGGTAAAGAGAACAGAAATTGAGGTCCTACAGTCAGACTTTCAGGACCTAGGTGTGGTGTTCTTTGTGTTAATTATTTAGGATGGATTGCGTAGTGTTCCACTAAGACCACAGTATAGCTTTTACTCAAACAAAGCTATAATTTTATTCGCATGCCTAAACTGGGTTTCGACACTTAGTCTTTTTAGAATATAGAATTGATAAATAACATCTAACTGCACTCACCTACTGTTAATCTCACTCACTGGTATAACTATAATCTAACCTTCTCATACTAACTGCTCTGATGACCTTAACTAGCTGTCTCTTGTTTACTCCTCCCTAAGGTCTAGCATCACTACTTTATAAGTAGTATTTGCAGCTCCCTCTAGTGGCTATTTATGGTAATGCTGGTAGTTATGATAATACCACATCCCCCTTCCTTTGTGAAAGAAAGTATTATTACACTGGTTGTTATATTTTCTTTTAACTCTAACCGAGTAGTATTGCTATCTATATAACTAGTAACTATCACTATCTTATACAATACAGTATTGCTTTTCGTTATGAAAGTTACATCACTTAGATGAGAATGCATTAAATTACAATCACAAGTTGAGTCTCTCTGGAGGTTGTCTTCTGGTAGAATGTCTCAGTGGAATATTCAAGGCGGTCCATCTTCTAGTTGTGTTAATGCTAAACATGGATCTGGTAAAGCAATGTCCTTGAACATGTTGTCTCATGGAACAACTTTTTCAAGTTGAGTGTGAACCTTGTGCTTGACACATAGTAAAGCTCGTCTGTTTCCCCTGACCAGCGATCCTCATTCTGTTTGTACTAGGTAGGACCTGGGTGCTACCTGTTTTAGATCTTTGGCAAAATTTGACGAACCTGCTTTTGGATCTTGAATCCTCACAAAGTCCCCTTCATGAAGCTCAGCTAAAGGGGTATGTCTGTTGTAGACCTCTTGTTGCTTCTTCTTTGTCTTGGTGATTCTTTCACTTGTTATCAGTTTCTGGACTGATGATATGTTTAAAGTGGTTCGTAGTCTTCTCCCTATCAACATTTGTGCAGATGAGAGACCCGTTGACAACGGTGTTGTTCAGTAAGCCAACAGCGCTAATGACACGTCTTGACCATCTTCACTTGTCTTTTGGAACAATCTCTTAATTATCCCGATTCATCACTCTGCTTTCCTATTAGACTTTTGATAATGTGGGCTAGATGTCACATGGTTACAGTTATATTGCTCTGTGCAGGTTGATGCATCTGACAAATCGGACATGCTTGCACATACTGATCGATGTCTGTTTATTCCTGGCCAATACATCGATGTCTGGCTCGCCTATGACCCTTCTCAATGCCTTGATGACCCTCTGGAATCTGCTGCAGAATCCTTGATGTAAACTAGCAGGTATCACTATCCTGTCTCCTTTTAGCAGGACACCATCAATCGTAGTCAGATCACCTTGTCTCAAAAGGGTGATTTGCATCCAGCAGGCCACCCTTCTCCGAAGTATTTGTTTTACCTTCTGGAGCAGCAAGCCCTTTTCAGTTTCGTCTTTTATGATCTGTAGCTAGCTGGTCGTATCTCAGAAATTTAAAAAGCTTGAGATTCCACTATTCGGATTAACTCAGCTTCTGATGCATCAGCAGTAGTTATGTTTTCTCATCTGCCATCATCATTATGAACTTCGGCGAGGTCGTTCACATCACCCAGGTCTTCCCTGGACTCTTCACCTGTCATCTGAAGTACCAGTTGAGTGAATCCTCTTCACTAGCTGCAATCTTTCATCAGCAGCAACACCAATCAATGAAGATTTCTGACCCTCTATGACCTTGAAGTCGATGGGTAACTCTATTTTCCCATTCTTCACATTGAAACATCATGACCCCTTTGTAGCTATCGTGTTACCATTGTAATCTTTGAGCTCATAGGTGGACTGCTTTATCAGACGTTTTCTGAATGCTTGCTTTAAAGAATGGAACATGCTCTCCTGTATCAATCTTCAATGGGATCCATTCACCATTTATTTCAAGTGAGACAATCCACTCCTTTATTATCTTTGAGGGTGTGTTTATTGGTCTGTCTTCCTGATCCAATACATCAATCTTGGTAATAGCTTCTATCATAAAGGTATCTGACAAAGCATAAGGTGAGCAATCATCTCTATCTTCTGTGATTTGGGATTTTTTCTCAACACTTTTTGCATACTTTGGATCCTTCCACCATCCCTATAATGCTGTTTAAATTTGATTACTGGAACAGTAGGTCCAAAACGACACTAGGCTGCAAAGTGATTCAGTCTACCACAATTGGAACAATGCTTCCCTGTAGCCGGACAATTTTCTGTGGGCGTGTCCACAGCATGTGCATGTCATCACGCTCGTGATGTCACAATCAAAATGGCCACCAGCCATTGTACGCAGTTTTCTTTGCTGTGACACAGCATTAACCACGTTTATCGATTTTGGCATATTCGCTGGATGCCTGCTCGCTGGCCTTGCACATATTTATAGTATCTTCAATCGACAACACCGGTTTTCTCGCGCAGCCGTTCATCGTTAATTTGGAACAGAACTTGGTCCTGCAGCATAGACTCACGGGCTGTGGCAAAATTACAGGACTACGCTCGGAGCTTAAGACCTGTGACAAAGGAATCCACTGACTCTTCGAAGCTGCAGCCTTTTCTGAGACATGTAGCACTCATAAGTCTCATTCACCTGTTTACAGTGAGTGTCAAACTTTTGGAGCACCATACTGTATTTATTTTTGTCCTCATCTGCACTGCACTGAATTCAAACAAATTGAGGAACTCCAATGCTTGCGGTCCAGCCAAATTTAGTAGGAGAGCTATCTTATGTTGGTTGGTCTGATCCATTTTCTAGCACAGAGGCTGAAATAAAGACTTTGAACTGTTGCTTACAGAGGGCCCAGTTCTGGCATAGTTTACCGTGTGTCTTGAAGTGTCAGGCTTCTTGAGACCATCCATCTTCTGATCCGTCTTTACTGTAGATATTTCCCGAGATGTAGCTTCTGGATTGCTTTCTTCAATCTCCAATGCTATTCTACACTAATCTAAACACTAATCAAGGAATAGACTCCTGGTACCATGTGGTGTTCTTTGTATTGCTTATTTAAGATGGATTGCGTAGTGTTCCACATAGACTACAGTATAGCTTTTACTCAAAGCTATAATTTTATTCACACTACTAGACTGGGCTTCGCCACTTCGTCCTTTTAGAATACAGAATTGATCAATAACATCTAACAACACTCACCTACTACTAATCTTGCTCACTGGTATAACTATAATCTAACCTTCTCATATTAACTGCTCTGATGACCTTCACTAGCTGTCTCCTGCTTACTCCTCCCCTGAGGTCTAGCATCATCGCTTTATATAGTAGTATCTGTAGCTCCCTCTAGTAACTATTCACGGTGCTACATTAACCCTTGCTGATAGTTATAATACCACACGAGGGTAGCACTAGGGAAGAAGTTAAAAAATAGTACCTCGAGGGTAGTAATCTCTGGATTACTCCCAGTGCAATGCACCAGAGAGTGTAGAAATAGGATAGGGAGGATCAATGTGTGGCTTGAAGCATGGTGCAGAGGAGGGAGAGCTTCAGATTCTTTGGGAATTTGGACCCACTGGGGCAAGAGGCATCTATTCAAAGGGGTGAATTGCAGCTCAACTGGATCAACGCCTCCACAGCTAACGCACTCGTGGTTGCAAAAGGTTTAAACAAAATTGGCGGAAGGGGGATGGGGCAGTTGCCACAAATTATAGGTGTAAGAAAGAGGAATTTGTGCATAAAGTGAGTGTTAGATTGCACTGCTTCCATCTCTTGTATTATGTTAGATAGGAGCAGATGAACTACGATGAATAATAATAATTATTATTGTCACAAGTAGGCTTACGTTAACACCGCAATTAAGTTACTGTGAAAATCCCCTAGTTAATCGCCACAATCTGGCACCTGTTCAGGTACACAGAGTGAGAATTCAGAATGTCCAATTCACCAAACAAGCACTTCTTTGGGACTTGTGGGAGGAAACTGGAGCACCCGCAGGAAACCCATGCAGAGACAGGGAGAACCTGGATCCCTGGCACTGTGAAACAACAGTACAAACCCCTGTGGTACTGTGTTGTCAATAAGTCAGAGACTGTGAAGATGGATTGTTTTGTTACATGAAAAAGACAGCCAGAGACACAAATAGGCATTGTACCTACTGGCCAGGATCTTGCAACTGAATCTGGAGAGAGCTGCGCAGGAGAATCCAGGGCAGAACGGAGCAGTGCTAGTGTTAGCTCTGTACAGAGCTCCAGGGTCTCTGGTAAACTGCCTACATGATTACTTGAGGTATGATTTTGATAATTGTACCAATGCAAATAAGGATGTGAAACCCATGAATGTTATATGCATTGGAAGTACTGGCAAATGAGAGGAGAAGTTCAAGATTTTGAAAGAAAAGTGGGTGAAACATTCCATTTGAGGTTGAGACCCCAGAGTCAGTTGTTAAGTTACAGCTGAGTCCAAACGAAAAGATTGAGCTGCTGCACCTGACTTGTGACAGCACATTTAAAAAAACACAAGATATTCATATCATTTCAATGGCTGCGATGATGGATGAAGGCTGCAGCAATAGAGAGATTCCCCCTCCGCCACAGACGAGCCCTGCGGTGAAAGGGACAGTACCATGAGATCTGGAAGTCCCTAGCTTTGGACCAGCATGTAGGGGGTGGAGTTTGATTCAGTGATCTCACTCTTGGAATAGGTGTGTGTTTTGACAGCTTTTGTCACGACTGAGCAGCCCTCTTCAGGATCCACTCAGGTTATCCCACATGGGGGAAGGGGGTGAAAACGTGCCCTAAAAATAGTCAGTTCCGTCCCCAACCTGGCTGGAAAACCATATCCAGTAACGTCATCTAGCTGCAGTCAGAAAATCAAAGTTTCTTTTAACAAATTTAGAGTACCTAATTATTTTTTTCCAATTAAGGGGCAATTTAGCGTGGCCAATCCACCTACCCTGCACATCTTTGGGTTGTGGGGAAGAAACCCACACAGACACGGTGAGAATGTGCAAACTCCACACGGGCAGTGACCCAGAGCCGGGATCAAACCTGGGACTCGGTGCCATGAGGCAGCAGTGCTGTGCTGACCACAGAAACTCCAAGTTAAACTGAATTTCAGAAACTGGAATGTATGAATCCTCGTGGATAATGAACAAAATAATCGACTGGAACAGAGAGCTGCCCTTGCGTGGGTGAATGCAAGCGCATCAACATTGACGCCGCTGCCCTGCAAGAGACCCAAAGAGCAGGCTAAGGGCAGCTGTGGGAGTTGGCACCTTCTTCTGGAGAGGTAAGCCCGAGAATGCTAGATGCATGGAATTGGTTTAACCATCAAGAACAAACTCCTCAACCAAATCTCAGAGCCCCATTGGTATTAACGAGCACCTCATGACCCTCCGTCTACAACTTGCCAAGAAACAGCAGGCAACGGTCGTGAGTGCCTACACCCCAACCCCTGATGCCAACGATGAGTCCATAGGCTTTTACTCCACCCTGGACACCATGCTCTCCAACATTCCTAAGGAAGATAAAATCATTCTATTTGGGGATTTTAAAGCCAGGGTTGGAAAAGACTCCTAAATCTGGAAACGGGTTGAAATCCAAGAAGAAAATGACACCGATATCTTGCATGGAACTTCAGTATGAGAATGAGAGAATCTCTTATTGTCACAAGTAGACTTCAAATGAAGTTACTGTGAAAAGCCCCTAGTCGCCACAGTCCGGCACCTGTTCGGGGAGGCTGGTATGGGAATTGAACCGTGCTGCTGGCCTGCCTTGGTCTGCTTTAAAAGCCAGCTCTTTAGCCCTGTGCTAAACTAGCCCCTGCAGGTGACATTTCCATCTCCACTCTCAGAATCTCAAAGCCATGCTTGACACCTTCGCGGAAGCAGACCAAAGATGCAGTCTCGGGCAGCACGGTGGCCTAGTGGTTAGCACAACCGCCTCACGGCGCTGAGGTCCCAGGTTCGATCCCGGCTCTGGGTCACTGTCCGTGTGGAGTTTGCACATTCTCCCCGTGTCTAAGTGGGTTTCGCCCCCACAACCCAAAAATGTGCAGAGTAGGTGGATTGGCCACGCTAAATTGCCCCTTAATTGGAAAAAATAATTGGGTAATCTAAATTAAAAAAATAAATAAATAATAAAAAAAAAGATGCAGTCTCAGCCTAAAGAAGACTCAAGTCCTTTACCAACTCGTCCCAGGGCAAGAGCGGGTCTCTCCCTCTGTCAAGATCAACGGAGAAACCCTACCAAATTTCCCAAACCTAGGAAGCCAATTCTGGTCTGAAGCGGACATCGATGTGGAGAACCAACATTGCATCCAAGCACCTCCTTCGGACAACTAAGGATGAGAGTCTTTGATGTCCACATCCATTGCTGACACCAAGATCCTCGTGTGCAAGGCAGTCGACCTCCCAACTCTTCTATACAGCTCAAAAATTTGGAACAATGTACAGATGCCACCTCGAGCCCTGGGCCGCTACCATCAACACTGTCTGAGATGGATTTTACGCATCGGGTGGGAGGACAGGCATACTATCATCAGTGTCCTTGAAGGAGCCAAGAGCACCAGTATTGAGGCCATGATCATCCAAAATCAACTCAGCTGGGCCGGTCACGTGCTTAGGATGCCAGAGTCCCAATTGCCAAAGCAAATCTTCTTTGCCCAGTTCTTGGAAGACTTCCAAACAAGAGGACCACAAAGGAAGCACTTCAAAGTCACCCTGAAGGCTTAGCTCAAGAAATGAAACATAGACATTAATTTCTAATTTGGAAGAGGATTCACCTCAATGGGATGAGCCAGGGTAAAATGGAACCAACGTTTGACAGGAAAAACTAACAGAACAGTCTTTAAGGAAGAGATGGTTCAGGTACAGACTAGGTAGAATCCAACAAGAGGGGAAAGGCAAGGCTACTTAAGTCAGGGGCTCCGATGATGATGAGGAAGATAGAGAATATGATGAAACAGAAATGATACAAATCAGGTAAATTCTTCAAGTCAGAATCGGGTTAAATACAAATGTTAAAAAGGGAATTAAAAGGGCAGCAAGGTGTCGCATTGGTTAGCACTGCTGCCTTCGGCGCTGAGGACCCGGGTTCGAATCCCGGCCCTGGGTCACTGTCCGTGTGGAGTTTGCACATTCTCCCCGTGTCTGCGTGGGTATCGCCCCCACAACTCAAAAGATGTGCAGGATAGGTGGATTGGCCACGTTAAATTGCCCCTTAATTGGAAAAATATATAATTGGGTACTCTAAATTTAAAAAGAAAAAAAAGGGAATTGAAGAGGAAAAATAAGACAGGAAAACGAGAACATGAAAATTAAGTAGCAGAAGGAGGTGGCATGTTGGTGCAGTGGTTAGAACTACCACCTCATGGCACCAAGGACCCAGGTTCGATCCCAGTCCTGGGGCACTGTCCGTGTGGAATTTGCACTTTCTCCTCGTGACTGCGTTGGTCTCACCCCCACAACCCAAAAAGATGTGCAGGGTAGGTGGATTGGCCACGATATATTGCCCCTTAATTGGAAAAAAAATAAATTGAGTACTTTCTTTAAACGGCAGTTAATGCAAGGGAATGCAAAAATTCTCTACCGGCATGTAAATATTAGGCAGGTGCGGAAAGGTGGGGTGGGGGACAAAGAAGCTGATATCTGCTCAGGTGTAGGGCAAGGATGGAATATTTACTTGATGAGTACATTGTATCAGTGTTTACTAAGAGGATGCTGACAGAATATTGATAAAAGCAGAGATGGTAGAGGTAACAAAGGGGGTTGAAAGTTGATAGGAAAGAGTTACTGTGAAGACTGATAAGTTGGCTATTGCGGATGGTTGCATCGCAGGCTAAGTGAAGTGATGAAGGAGAATGAGAGGAGACTTGCCGTAATCTTTCAATTTCTTTAAACACGGGGAGAGTCCAGAGGATAGGCAAGTGGCAAATGTGACACTTGTTTGAGAAAGGATGTATGGACATTCTTAGTAACTTCAGGTTGGTCAGTTTATTATCAGTGGTGAATGATGTTATCGAAACAATAATCAAGGCAAGAAAATAAACAAACACTTGCAGACGTTTGAGTTAAATAAGAAAAGGTATAATGCTTTTGATTAATTGTGTTTTTTGATTAAATAAGAGGTTAACAAAGGGAATGCAATCGATGTGGTCTATGTGGATTTAAGAAAGCTTCTGGCAAAGTGCCACATAAAATCTCCAGTTAACAAAATGGAGCTTGTATAAAAGGAGGGTCAGTGTCCGCATTGGATTAGAAATTGGCTGAAAGTCAGAATCGTAGTGGATGAGTGTTTCTCGGACTGAATGATGATAGAGAGTACCCACGGTTCAGTACAAGGACTACTGCTTTTTTGATATATTTTAAATGATCTTGATACTGAAAAAAATAAAATTTCAAAATTTGCAGATCAAACCAAATTTGTCGGTGTCGAACAGTTGATACCAGTCGATTGCAGCAGGACGTGGACAGGCTAGCAGAATGGGCCAACAAGATGCAGCTGAGAATGAGGTGGGGCATTTTGGCAGAAGGGTTAGGGAGAGGCGGTACAAACTTAATGGCATAATTCAAGAGTGTGAAAGGACAGAGGGACATGGGAGTTCATGTACACATATCTTTGAAGGTGGCAGAACATATTGAGAGAGTGGTTAGGAAAACAGGGATCTAGGACTTCCGCCCTTTATAAAAATATATTGATCACAAAAGCAGGGAAGTTATGGCAAACCCGATTTTATACTAATATTGACTGTCAAAGTTGTTTCTGAATCAGTTAACAAGGCCTTGTCCAACAAATTATTTCAACAAAAGGCAGACCTCAGAACACCACAAGAGAGGCTGAAGGAAAACTGAACAGAGTGGTAGCAGCAGAATCAGCACAATGCAGTAAACATTGAGGGAATTTGAGAAAATAGCATCACAATAAACAGGGAGGAGAATGTCACTTCACAAGGACGAACAGAGTGGATGCTTTACAGGTATGCAAGTAATCTACTGTATATTTTTATAAATTAGATAGATATCCTCATGGCTATAAGAACTGGATAAAGACCTTCTAAAATTGCTGAAGCTATGTCTGCCAGTGACTCTCTAACAAAAGCAGCTACCATGGCAATATCACAGGATGTTACAATTTGTTATCGTCCAAGAGACACTGACAAGGCCTTGTGGGCTGCAGAGACCGAATTGCAAGAGAACAAAATAAATGTCATCTGCTTTCCATGACTCAGGCTGGCCAATCGAGATTGCTGCAGGTTCCCCCAGCACCGGGTTGAAAGGTGCAGGATACCCGTGCGCAGGGGTGACTGGCGTCACTGCTGCCTGTGTTCTGACTCACACCAAGTAGTTTTAGATAATTAGCAGTTACAGAATGGAACAATACTCACTGCCAACATAGTTTCCTCTGGAGTCTGTTCCACAGAATGATTGAAAATAACAGAAGCCCAAATCTCTCCCTCACCTTTGAGCTGAGCACCAGCCCAGACCGTGTGCACCAGTCCAGGAATTTAACCAGTCCTGCCTCAATCTTCCCATCCGAATATTCAGGTGTTGCTGTCGATTCCACCTAAGGCGTGGGTGAAAAAAATCAAAAATATCTGACTGTGTGGTATAGAAAGCCAGTCCGCACTCAGCTCCCCGCTACCTTATTCACCCTCCCCATATTCACACTAATCGAAGGCCCCAGCCTCAATTTCAAGTCTGCATTAAAGTAACATTCACACCACACAATTGTCAGGCAATGACTATCTCCAACAAGATACAATACCCATGACATTCAATAGTATTATCATCACCCCCACTATCTACATCCTGGTGGTTGCCATTGACTAGAAACAGTGGGACTATCCATATAAATACTGTGGCCACAAGAGTAGGTTAGAGGCTGGGAATCCTGTGGCGAGTAACTCCCCAAAGTCTGTCCACCATCTACAAGGCACATGTCACGAGTGTGATGGAATATTCTCCACTTGCCTGGATGAGTGCAGCTCTAACAACCCTTAAGTAGATAGAATTTACAGTGCAGAAGGAGGCCATTCGGCCCATCGAGTCTGCACCGGCTTTTGGAAAGAGCACCCTACCCAAGATCAACACCTCCACCCTATCCCCATAACCCAGTAACCCCACCTAACACTAAGGGCAATTTTGGACACTAAGGGCAATTTATCATGGTCAATGCATCTAACCTGCACATCATTGGACTGTGGGAGGAAACCCACGCACACACTGAATCGAACCTGGGACCCTGGAGCTGTGAAGCAATTATGCTATCCACAATGCTACCGTGCTGCCAAGTAGTTCAATACCATCCAGGTCAAAGCAGCCCACTTGATTGGCACCCCAGCCACCACCTTCAATAGTCACTCCATCCATCAGCAACACCAGCAGCTGCAAGTTCCCCTCCAAGAAACACACCACCCTGACAGGAACCTTCACTGTCGCTGGGTCAAAATTCTAGAACACCCTCCCTATCAGCACTGTGGGTGTACCTACACCATATGGACTGCAGCAGTTCAAGAAGGCAGCTCACCACAACCTTCTCATGGGCAATTAGAAATGGGTAATAAATACTGGCCTTGCCAGTGAAGCCCACGTCGCCTGAAAGAATACATTATAAAAAGCTGATTTTACATGGAGGAACTGGTCAAGCACGCTACAATCAGCCCCATAATCACAGAGTGAGGAAAAAGCAGCTGAAATCAACCCGGGTCCTGATCACACCGTCCAGTGTCCAGGTCATTTTGACAAAAGTATGATAGGAGTCTGCTGTGATGCTCCACTCAACTGTGCAGGGGGTGCTCATAGCTTTACACAGAAAGGAGCAGTCACCAGGTCAGGATCTTTTGAGAAGCAGAAAATATTCTGCAGTAAAATGTCTGACAATCAAGGGGAGCAGCCATATCACGTTTAGTAATGATACACGAGACGGATTTAGTTAACCGGCTAGCAGAGCGTGAATATGTTTCAAATTGTGATCAGATTCAATGGAGAGTTTGAAAGGATGAATTGTGAAACAGCAAGATTCTAGATTTAGGCAAGGGTGACTTTGATAGGATGGGACAAGAGCCTATCCACAGAAAAGTGGGAAAACCTGTTGGTGGATAAAACCACATGATCAGTGGGAGGTGTTTCATAAAGAGTGCAATATGATATAGAACCAGCTTATAACCTTTCAGGCCAAGAGTTGCACTTGATTAATAAGACCAGCATGGATAACTAAAGAGGTCAGAGACATGAAAGCAAAAAAGTGTGCACAGGTGACTTGGGATTTGTTGTACGTTGCTGATGAAAGATGCAAGGGGTGACAAAGCAGACAGTAAGAGCTTCAAAAAGAGACTGAAAATAAACTTGCAAGGGCTATCAAAATCAACACCAAAGACTTTCACAATTATATCAGGAAAAAAGTGGCCTGAGGCAATGTGAGCCCCTTGATAAATGATAACGGTGATATTGACAATGAAAATAAAGGGCAGACATGATGAATAATTACTTTGCATCAGTGTTTTACAGAAGAAGTCAGGATGTTGGACATCTGAAGGAAACGATTTGTGAATCAGGGACAGGAACTTAACAAAATTAATGGTACTAATACCCGGGACCAGATCGTTTCCCCCAAATTAAAGTCCATCTGACTTCCGGTGGCGGCTGCGAGCGGAGTGGCCGCGTTTAGAAGAAGGTCCCGTCGGTCCGCGATATTGCGGGCTTTTTCGTGGGTTCTCCACAAAGTTTTTTTTTTGGAGGGGGGGGGAGAAAAATCAATAAACCTCTCCGGGATCGGCCCTGTCTCCCTCGCCCTGTGACAGCATCAAAGCTGTTTCACGGAGCTGGGGGGTTGAAAAGGCGGGAGGGGAGAAACTGGTCCCGGTGGGTTCAGCGGGGGTGGCTGCACGTGGAGGAGGAGCAGGGATCGTGACCTGTTTCCCCAAGGAGCAGCCTGAAAGTTGAAGGCCTCAAAGACCACAATCTGAAAAGTTGTTTTTTTCTGTTTTTACTCTCCTCCGAAAACTGGAGGGGGCGGAGCCAAGCGGAGGCCGAGGCGGCAGGCCTGAAGCCAGGGCGCGATGTAGGTGAGATATCCAACAGCAGATGGCTCCCGCCTAGAATGTAGTAAGAAGACTGAGCCCGGTCCCAGGGAAATTCTGGAGGTATACAAAAAAAAAAGAAGAGAAAGAAGTTTTAAAGAAATATGAGATTGAAGAAGGAAGGAAGAGTGAGAAAAAGGAAAAATAATAGGCCGTTAAAGGATGCGAAAAGCAGCGTTGAGGGAGGAAACGCGGGTTCGCCGTTGAATGAGAAGACGAGCAAAAGTGCTGACAAGATGGCGGAGGCTGGACCGCATGGTGGGGCCACACTACTTACAGTGGAGAAGATGACCGAGGTGATGGCGGTGGAGCTGGAAAAGCAGTTTGCGAGGCACATGGAGGCTTTGAAGAAGGAGATGGCTGTCACATTGAAGTCATTGGTGGAGGAGGCAATCGCCCCGGTGCGAGTAGCTGTGGCAGAGACATCGGCCAAGGTGAGAGAGCTGGGCGAGAAGATGAAGGAAGTGGAGGAGGCCGCGTCGCAGCACAGCGACCAGTTCACCTCGATGGGGGATGAGCTGCGGAGGGCGGTGGAGGTTAACAGAGGGCTCCGAGCAAAGCTTGAGGACTTGGAGAACCGCTCGAGGCGGCACAATCTGAGAATTGTGGGCTTGCCCGAAGGGACAGAGGGCCCAAGGCCAACAGAGTACTTCGCTAAGAAGTTGGCGGAGCTGATGGGGGAGGGTGAGAACCCCTCTCGATACGAACTGGACTGAGCTCATCGGTCATTAAGGCCGAAGCCCAAAGTGAATGAGCCGCCAAGAGCAGTAATCATCTGTTTCCATAAGTACTGCATGAAGGAGAAGGTGTTAAGCTGGGTGAAGCAGAAGCGCGAGGTGCAGTGGGATGGTGCCGGAGTTCAGATCTACCAGGACTTGACTCTGGAGCTGGCAAAGAGACGAGCGGCATTCAGGCGAGTGAAGGTGGCACTGTACAAGAAGGGGGTGCAATTTCGTATGGTATACCCGGCGAAGCTGAGGGTGACGTATGGTGCCAAAGACTTTTATTTCGAGGCAGCTGAGGCATTTGTGAGGGCAGAAGGCTTGGGACAGACGTGAGGAGCGGAGCTGGAAGAAAGACTGTCATTGGGGGGCTGGAAAATGCACAAATGCTATAAGTTTCTTTTTACTGATGTGTACTGTAATTTACTTCTCTTCACATTGTTACAGAGTTCAAGTTATTAGTTGGGTTGATTGGCATTCTGCGTTGCGACGGTTATAACTTAGTTTAGTGAATTGTATGGGTTGGATTGTTTTGTTTTTTTTCCTCTGGGACTGGGTGGGAGGGGACGGTATAGCGTGGCGGAGAGGGGGGGGGAAGGGATTGATGTTGGGAGATGTGTTTTCCAGAGGAAATGTAGGGGGGATTTGGGGGGGGGGTTCGATGTTAATGGATAGGGGAGGGTCAGATCATGGGGCAGGGCCCGGTGGTATGATAATGGTGGATAAGAAGGGGGGGTGTGAGAGACCCCCAGTTAGGATAGTCACGTGGAACATGAGGGGGTTAGGAGGTCCGGTCAAGAGTGCTTGTGCATCTTAAAAGTTTGAAAACCGACGTAGCAATGCTGCAGGAGACTCACTTGAGGGTGAAGGACCAGGTGAGAATTTAAAAGGGCTGGGTAAGTCAGGTGTTTCACTCTGGACTTGACAGAGGGGCTCGAGGGGTAGCGGTAATGGTCAGCAAAAGAGTACGTTTCCAGATGGAGAAGGTGGTAGCAGATCAGTGGGGTAGATATGTGATTGTGACAGGGCCGCTGGAGGGGAGGCTAGTGGCTCTGTTAAGTGTATATGGCCCCAATTGGGACGATGTGGGATTCGCAATGAAGGTGTTTGGGGCCATCCCCGACTTGGACACACACAAACTGATAGTTGGGGGGGGGGGGACTGGAACTTGGTGCAGGAGCCAAGGGTTGGACAGGTCATGGCTGCATTCGCTGGCCCCATCGGGGGGGGGGGGGGGGGGGGGCGTTAGCTGGGCTAATGGTGGAAATGGGAGGGGTGGACCCTTGGAGGTTTCTACGCCCGACGGAGCGGGAGTACTCGTTTTTCTCATCAGTCCACAAGGTATATTGGCGGATCGACTTTTTTGTGGTGGGGAAGGCTTTGTTGGCTGCAGTTAAGGGGTCGGAATACTCGGCAATTGCAGTGTCAGATCATGCTCCATATTGGATGGATATGGTGCTGGAGAAGGGGGTAACACAGAGACCAGGGTGGAAATTAGATATGGGACTTTTGGGGGACCAAATGTTCTGTGACAAAATTGAAAAGGTAATTAAGGAATATGTAGGTTTCAACTGTACGGGTGAGGTATCGAAGGCGGTCGTCAGGGAGGCTCTAAAGTCAGTGGTGATGGGGGAGGTGATCTCGTTTAAGGCCAGGGTGGACAAAGAGGAGAGGTTGGAGCAGCAGAGGGTATTTGATGAGATGGTGGAGGTAGATAGGAGTTATGCAGAGGATAAGGACCCAGCAAAGCTGGAAAAGAGGATGGAACTACAGGTGAGCTTTGACCGACTATCTACCAGGAAGGCGGTGCGCCAACTGAGACGAGCAAGGGGTGCAGTTTACAAACATGGAGATAAGGTGGGGTGTCTGTTAGCAGGTCAGCTCCAGAGGGAAGCAGCGGCAAGGGAAATTGTACAGGTGAGGGATAGGGCAGGTAAATTGGTGGTAGCGCAGGATCTGAATAACAAGATTTTTGAGGAATTGTATGAGAGGTTGTACAGGTCAGAGCCACCCGGAGGAGATCGTGAGATGCAGGAATTTCTAGATGGGTTGGAGTACCCGAGGTTAGGGGAAGGGTTACATGAGAAGGAGCAATAGGGGAGCAGGAGATAAAGGATGCGATTGGGAGGATGCAGTCGGGGAAGGTGGCAGGGCCGGATGGGTTTCCGGTGGAATATTCTAAAAAATTCAAGGATAAGCTGGCACCCCTGATGGGGTGTTGCCACAAACCTTGGGACAGGCATCGATCTCCCTGTTGATGAAAAAAGATAAGGATCCGACGGAGTGTGGGTTGTATAGGCCCATATCACTTCTGAATGTGGACGCAAAAATATTGGCGAAGGTACTGGCGGGTAGGCTGGAGGACTGCCTCCCGAAGGTGATAGGTGAAGATCAGACGGGGTTCGTGAGAGGGAGGCAGCTCTTTTCAAACATTAGAAGGGTATTGAATGTCATTATGGCACCGGCAGAGGGGAAGGAAACAGATGGTTGTGGCATTGGACGCTGAGAAGGCATTCGACTGGGTAGAATGGGGGTACTTGATGGTAATTCTGGAGCGGTTTGGGATTGGACCAAGATTTGTGAATTGGGTAAAGCTACTAGATACGGAGCCGAGGGCGAGTGTCCGCACAAACAACATCAGCTCGAGACACTTTTCTCTCCACTGTGGGACTAGGCAGGAATGTCCTATGTCCCCCCTGCTGTTTGCACTCGAAATTGAGCCGTTGGCCATTGCATTAAGAAGTTCAGGGGTATGGAAAGGGATAGTGCGGGGGGGGGGGGGGGGATAGAGCATAGGGTGTCCTTATATGCCGATGGCTTGCTGTTATACGTGTCGGAACAGAGTGTGTCAATAGGGGGAATATTGGAGCTGCTTCGCGTGTTTGGGTCTTTCTCGGGATACAAGCTGAATCTAGACAAGTGAGTATTTTGTCGTATCTCGGCCAGGTGGGGGGGGGGGGGGGGGGGGGGTGCTCCGCAGGTACAACATTTCTAGTTTGGTGGGGAGAGTGAAAGCTGATCTGGCAAGGTGGGATGGTCTCCCTCTGTCACTGGCGGGTCGGGTACAGGCAGTTAAAATGAACGTGTTGCCACGATTTCTGTTTATTTTTCAATGCCTGCCGATTTTCCTGCCAAAGGCTTTTTTCAGAGATTGAGAAAGGATTACGTTGTTCATATCGGGAGGGAAGGTGGCCGGAGTTAGAAAGGTACTACAACCGAGGGGAAGGCAGGCAGGGGGTTTTGGTCTTCCGAACCTGATGTATTACTACTGGGCAGAGAAGGTGCAGAGCTGGGTCAGAGGGATTGATTCCCAGTGGGTCAGAATGGAGGAGAGTTTGTGCAGGGGGTTAGGATTGAAAGCACGAGCAACAGTGCCGCTCCCGATAGCCCCGGGGAAGTACTCAGAGTCCGGTAATAATAGCTCCATTGAAAATTTGGAGGCAGTTCCGCCAACACTTCGGGTTGGGGGCATGGTCAAGGGAAATGCTGATTCGGGGAAACCACAGATTTGAGCCAGGGAGGTGAGATGGAAATTTTCAGAAATGGGAGAAGGGGATTAAGACACAAAAAATCTTTTCGTGTCTTAATCCCATTCTCCCATTTCTGAAAATTTCCATCTCACCTCCCTGGCTCAAATCTGTGGTTTCTTCGGGGTCGGTTTGCAGGATTGAAGGAGCTGGAAGCAAAGTGTGGGCTGGGGGAAATGTTTAGATATATGCAGGTTCAAGATTTTGCTAGAAAGGAGATACAGAACTTCCCGAAGGAGCCGGCCTCTACATTGCTGGAGGAGGTGCTGACGACAGGGGGATTGGAGAAGGGGGTTGTGTCAGCGGTCTATAGAGCTATTTTGGAGGAGGAGAAGGCACCGCTGGAAGGGATCAAAGCAAAGTGGGAGGAAGAGTTGGGAAAGGATATGGAGGAGGGGTTCAAGTGCGAGGTTGGGGCTGATACAGCTGAAGGTGGTACACAGAGCACACCTCACGAGGGTGAGTATGAGCCGATTCTTCGAAGGAGTAGAAGATGTGTTCATATGTTTTGGTCCTGTCCCAAGCTAGAGGATTACTAGAAGGAGGTTTTTAGGATAATTTCTAAAGTGGTGCACGTGGGACTGGACCCGGGCCCCCGGGAGGCCATATTCGGGGTGTCGGACCAGCCAGGGTTGGAAACGGGTGCGGAGGCAGATGTTGTAGCCTTCGCCTCGTTGATCACCCAAAGGTGGATCCTGATGGGTTGGAGAGCAGCATCTCCACCCTGGCATGGCAGGGGGATCTGTTGGAATTCGTGAACCTTGAGAAGGTTAAATTTGAACTGAGGGGAAGGACAGAGGGGTTCTACAATTCATGGGCATTATTCATTATACACTTTCAAGAACTGGATACCATCGAACATTAGTTGGGGGGGAGGGGGTGGGGCGCGATGGGTGTTAATGGTGGCTCTGGAGGATTCATGATTCCTTTTTGTCAGTTGTTTATGTGAACATGTGGGTGAATGTTTTAGGTTTGGTGGGAGGATGGGATCGTTTTTATTCATATGGGGATTGACATAGATTCATAAAATTTACATAGAATCTACAGTACAGAAGGAGGCCATTTGGCCCATCGAGTCTGCACTGGCTCTTGGAAAGAGCACCCTACCCAAGCCCATATCTCCACCCCATCCCCACAACCCAGTAACCCCACCCAACACTAAGGGCAATTTTGGTCACTAAGGGCAATTTAGCATGGCCAATCCACCTAACCTGCACATCTTTCGACTGTGGGAGGAAACCGGAACACCCGGAGGAAACCCTCGCACACACGGGGATAACGTGCAGACTCCGCACAGACAGTGATCCAAGCCGGGAATCGAACCTGGAACCCTGGAGCTGTGAAGCAATTGTGCTTGACCACTATGCTACCGTGCTGCCCATATTTGGGCAGTAACATATTTGTTACTGATTATTGTTTATTGTTGGTGGGTGTAAATTGGGGAGAAAATGCAAAAAAGGAGAAAATAAATATTTTTTTAAAAATTGAAGTCCATCTAAAATAAGTGAATGAAAATATCCTAGATCCTCCAACTATGATTTTCCAAAATTCTCTCGATTGGCAAACCATTCTAGACCGGAAAATTATGATCGTCACTGCAATTTAAGAAAAGTGAAAGCGGAAAACAAGGGAATTATAAACCAGTTAGTGTGGCATCGGTGGTGGGAAATTATTGAGTCTATAATTAAGGATAGTGACTGAATGCCGTGAAAAATTTCAGATGATCGGAGAGGAAGTTGCAATTGTGAAGGGTGGGTCTTGCCTGATAAATCTGATTTATTTTTTTGAAAGGTGGCTACGTCTCTACCTATCCCCTTCCTACCTATCCCCTTCCTGCCCACCCCCTTCTGCCACAATCCCAAGTGAACATGCAGAAAGACTCCACACAGCCAATGAATATGCAGCAACATTGCTCAGAACAAAAGTCTCATTGGCCATTTATAGTCTGGTTTCCTATGTGTTCTCATTTTCTCAGGAACTTACTGAATCCCACTGTGGTGGCAATTCACTTCCACAACAGATACGGCAGTGCGTACTCTGCCCTCAGCCACCACTGGGCTTGGAAACATTAAAGTGCAGCCCCACGAAACCTCATCATTCACCAATAGCACTACCTACACTCAATATTCTCAATGGTGGACCAACGATCTATTAGTCAACCTGTTCCATCTCGCACTGGGATTGAATGCAGCTCAGACTGATGGGCCACATCTCCCAATACTGCTCCCACGGTTACCATTTCACTTTCTGCAATGTGTTCAACTGCTCCCATGGTTTTCTTTCTTCCCCAGAATTTTATTCCCCATCCCCAATCCTCTCCATCAGCCCCTACAGCTTTGTTCCTCTTTGATCATCCCCCACTGCCCTCACCCACCCCTGTGCTATTTCCCTTCTGCCCTCACTGCCCCATGACAACTCCACCCCATGACAACTCCACCCCCTGACAACCCCAACCGGACCTCACAGCCCCTCCAAGACCCACTCACCCCACTGCCCCCTGACCCATCCCACCTATGACCCTCTCCCACTTTAACGTGACCCCTACGACCTCTGACCCCCTGTCACTCTCATGTTCAATTCCAGCCTCCTGAAGGCGATTTCTGACAAACTCTCCGGAAAGTCAAACTCTGCGAGATTCACACAAACTCGGGGAATCTCAGCCCTGAGTGAGTGAGAAGCGTCGGCGGCCCCGGGTTTCTCGCTCACCTTCAGTCGCTTGGCCCGTGAAGCCATCCTGAAGCTTCTTAGCGCCCGGCACCGGCTCACTTCCGGCCCCCAGGAACACTTCCGAGTCAAAGGACATGAATGGCCACACCCCCTTAAAGGGGCCGCGCCCCCAAACCGACAGCGGCTGCCTCCCCATGACCCACTAACCAGGCAGGAGTCGTAGTCACATTGAATTTACTCTTCACAGACCTGTCCTTTGTCTTCTTTGCAGCCTCTAGCTTTCTCCTGGCTCTGAACTTATTTAAAATGGTTTACCACTAAAACCATTTTCTTGTGGAAGGTCTTTAAAGTGAAACATTAACTCTTTCTCTCTCTACAGATACTGTCTGAGCTGTTACACATAGAACATTACAGTGCAGTACAGGCCCTTCGGCCCTTGATGTTGCGCCGACCTGTGAAACCCCTCTAAAGCCTATCTACACTATTCCCTTATCGTCCATATGCCTATCCAATGACCATTTGAATGCGTTTAGTGTTGGCGAGTCCACTACTGTTGCAGCCAGGGCATTCCACACCCTTACTACTCTGAGTAAAGAATCTACCTCTGACATCTGTCCTATATCTATCTCCCCTCAATTTAAAGCTATGTCCCCTCGTGCTGGACATCACCATCCGAGTAAAAAGGTTCTCACTGTCCATCCTATCTAATCCTCTGATCACCTTGTATGCCTCAATTAAGTTACCTCTTAACCTTCTCTCTAACGAAAACAGCCTCACGTTCTTCAGCCTTTCCTCGTAAGATCTTCCCTCCATACCAGGCAACATCCTGGTAAATCTCCTCTGTACCCTTTCCAATGCTTCCACATCCTTCCTATAATGCGGCGACCAGAACTGCACGCAATACTCCAAATGCGGCCGCACCAGAGTTTTGTACAGCTGCAACATGACCTCATGGCTCCGAAACTCAATTCCTCTACCAATAAAAGCTAACACTGTACGCCTTCTTAACAACCCTCTCAACCTGGGTGGCAACTTTCAGGGATCTATGGACATGGACACCGAGATCTCTCTGCTCGTTCACACTACCAAGAATCTTACCATTAGCCCAGTACTCTGTCTTCCTGTTATTCCTTCCAAAATGAATCACCTCACACTTTTCTGCATTAAACTCCATTTGCCACCTGTCAGCCCAGCTCTGCAGCTTATCTATGTCCCTCTGTAACTTGTAACATCCTTCGGCACTGTCCACAACTCCACCGACTTTAGTGTCATCTGCAAATTTACTCACCCATCCTTCTACGCCCTCCTCCAGGTCATTTATAAAAATGACAAACAGCAGTGGCCCCAAAACAGATCCTTGTGGTACACCACTAGTAACTGGACACCAGTCTGAACATTTCCCATCAACCACCACCCTTTGTCTTCTTATCAGCTAGCCAATTTCTGATCCAAACTGCTAAATCACCCAAAGTCCCATGCCTCTGTATTTTCTGCAATAGCCTACCGTGGGGAACCTTAACAAATGCTTTACTGAAATCCATATACACCACATCAACTGCTTTACCCTCATCCACCTGTTTGGTCACCTTCTCAAAGAACTCAATAAGGTTTGTGAGGCACGACCTACCCTTCACAAAACCATGTTGACTATCTCTAATCAAATCATGCGGCACGCCCGGGTCGGGTGATGGCGGTGCCCACAAATATTGTCAGCATGATCTGTTTTAGATCCCAAGTTTTCAATCCCAGAACATCTTCATCGAAGCAATGACCAGACTCTGCTCAGTGTACACAAAGATGCTGCCCATGCCATAGTTACAATGCTCCTGAGGCACATATTCTCCACAGAGCCAAGGTGATGCAAACCCAGGCCAATTCTAGGGAGAACAATCTGAAAGATTCCCCTATTTCCTCCTTAGCTGATGTAGACAAGGCCTACAGCTGCATCGGAAGCTATTGTCACAGGATACCTTCCCTCTTGTAAGAGGTGACCTCTGCCCCATTCAAACACAAGTCCAGCTCTTGCTTCAAGGAATACAGTGAATCAGCTTCCATCACTGTGGTAAACCACTATTGTATTGTACTGTTGTATTGTTACATGTTGGCTCCGCCTGTGGCTCCTCCCCTCAGGCTCATGTATAAAGGTGGCCAACCTCCAACCCTGCCCTCATTCTAGGACCGGCTGTCTTTAAGCTGATTAAAGCCACAGTTCGCCTGACTCCTCGTTTGTCGTCAATTGATGGTACATCAATTTAATCAGCTTAAAATTTTCAGATGGACCCATCGCTAAAACCTGATCGCCTAGAGCTGGACCCCCAAGCAGCCGACGCCACTATTGCATTTCAACACTGGCTACGCTGCTTCGAATCGTATGTCGAGTTGTCCGCAGTCACCGTTGCCGTCGCCGAGACCCACAAGCTCCGAATCCTCAACTCCCGGGTGAGTCCGCAAATATTCCTTATCATCAGGGACGCTGACTCGTACGAGGATGCAATAACGCACACCATAAGGACAGCACGGATAGTGGTTAGCATAATTGCTTCACAGCTCCAGGGTCCGAGGTTCGTATCCCGGCTTGGGTCACTGTCTGTGCGGAGTCTGCACGTTCTCTGCGTGGGTTTCCTCCGGGTGCTCCGGTTTCCTCCCACAGTCCAAAGATGTGCAGATTAGGTGGATTGGCTATGATAAATTGCCCTGAGTGTCCAAAATTGCCCTTAGTGTTGGGAGGGGTTACTGGGGATAGGGTGGAAGTGTGGGATTGGGTAGGGTGCTCTTTCCAAGAGCCGGTGCGGACTTGATGAGCCGAATGGCCCTTCTGCACTGTAAAATCTATAAAAACGTTGTTGAAAGGACAGTATGTTAAGGGAGTCAATGAGGTGTACGCTAGGCATCTTCTTGCCACAAGGCAACAGCGCCCAGAGAATCGCAAGCCGAATGTCTGCGCGCATTGCGGGTACTCGGCCAGAACTGCAGTTGTAAGGCTGTATCGGCTGTCGAGCACACAGAGTTGCTGATCCGGGACGCCTATGTCGCAGGCATAAAATCGAATTACATCCACCAGCGCCTACTAGAAGGGGGTACACTCGACCTCCAAGAAACAGTACGGATATTGGACTCTTTAGAAGTGGCCTTCGGGCAGCACGGTGGCCTAGTGGTTAGCACAACTGCCTCACGGCGCTGAGGTCCCAGGTTCGATCCCGGCTCTGGGTCACTGTCCGTGTGGAGTTTGCACATTCTCCCCGTGTCTGCGTGGGTTTCGCCCCCACAACCCAAAAATGTGCAGAGTAGGTGGATTGGCCACGCTAAATTGCCCCTTAATTGGAAAAAATAATTGGCTAATCTAAATTTTTTTTAAAAATGGCCTTCCGCAACTTGGATGCCTACACATCTGACCACGTGGCACCCTCGTGGACGTTGTGGGCACCGCCATCACCCAACCTAGGCGTGCCGCAAGCCTGTGCCGCGCAGCAAGCTGCCAATCCCGGAGGCCCAAAATGCTACTTCCGTGGCCAGGGTAAGCACCCCAGACAACACTGCCCAGCAAGGAGCGCGGCCTGCGGTGCAGTAAGAAGGGCCACTTCTCTAAAGTCTGCCAGGCCCGACCTGTTTGTAAGCCCAGCAGCGCTGCGTGTAACTTGTGGGGGCCGCCTTCTTCAACACCACCCGCCTCGTGTGACCCGTGGGGGCCGCCTGCTCTGCCGCCATCTTCGACGCCATGTGCGACCTTTGGGGGCCGCCACCCGCCACGTGCGACCTGTGGGGGCCGCCATCTTCGACGCCGCCCGCCACATGCGGGGGCCACCACCTTTGATTTGACCCATCGCCTCCCGGAACCCCTGCTCATCCGATCGGCCCGCCCACCTTCCGAAGATCGGCTCCATCACCCTGGACCAGTCTCAACCTCATCACCTTGCCAAATGCATGGTGGCAGTCCGGATCAATGGTAACGAGATGACCTGCCTGTTCGACTCTGGGAGCACAGAGAGTTTTATTCACCCAAATACGGTACGGCGCTGCTCCCACCCAATCTTACCCATGACCCAGAAAATTTCCATGGCTTCTGAATCTCATTCGTGGAAGTCCGTGGGTACTGTGTTGCAACCCTTACAGTATGGGGCATTGAGTTCAATGGGTTCAAAGTCTACGACCTCCCCCAACTGCCATGCTACTAGGTCTTGACTTCCAGTGCCACCTCGAAAGTCTTACCCTGGAGTTCGATGGACCCCTGCCCCCCTCTCGCCCTATGTAGCCTCTCAACCCTTAAAGTCACCCACCCCCGCTCTTCGCTAACCTCACCCCGACTGTAAGCCTGCTCCCACTAGCAGACAATACAGTGCTCGGGATTAATGCACGATCAATTGCACAAAGACGAGAGTTGGATACAACTGAGGCTTTATTGCTCTAAGATGTGTGGCCACCCACAGCAGCTGGCGAAATGGCTGCAGCATAGAGCACACACATTTATACTCCTCCTACTGGACGGAGCCAGCAGTCAGGGACTACTGACGTACCTGTAGTACAGGTCCTACCATACATCACCTAATATAGGTGCAACAGTCATTTACCACATTTACCCGTGCTAAAATTGAGTCCGTCGGGGGTGGTGTAGAACGAGATACAACAAATAAGTTATACATTTACAATATTGGAGAGAAATAAAAATTTATTTTGAAGTCCAGTGGACCAGTTAGAGGTTTAACCGGTCCGGGGCCTTGATGTGTCGCTGGGAGCGACGCAGTGGTGGCGGCGATGCCGATGCTGGTCTGATCTTTGGTTATTCCGGGAGCATGCCGAAACCTCTTCATCCTCGGGCAGGTGGAGGACGGATGGTCCTGTGGGGGTTGCTGCTGGGAGCGCCGGGGGAGGGGAGGGTGGCGCCAGGCCGGGGAGGTGTGTACGTGTGTGGAACCTGCTGGTGCCAGGTCCCTGAGGGAGACAGTATCCTGGCGGCCGTCGGGGTACGCCACGTAGGCATACTGGGGGTTTGCATGGAGCAACTGCACCCTCTCCACCAACGGATCCGCCTTATGGAGTCGGACGTGCCTACGGAGCAGAACGGGTCCTGCAGCTGCGAGCCAACTCGGGAGCGACACCCCGGATGTGGACATCCTGGGGAAGGCAACAATACGTCAATGGGGTGTGTTGTTAGTGGCGGTGCACAGTAGTGACTGAATGGAGCGTAGTGCATCAGGGAGGACCTCCTGCCACTGGGAGGCCGGGAGGTTCCTGGACCATAGAGCCAGTTGGACGGCCCTCCATCCCTTCCGTTCTCCCTCTCTACCTGTCTGTTTCCCCAGGGGTTATAGCTTGTCGTCCTGCAGGAGGCGATACCCCTGCTGAGCAGGAACTGACGTAGCACATGACTCATGAATGAGGATCCCCTGTCACTGAGGATTTAGGTGGGGAAGCCGAACAGAGTGAAGATTGTGTTGAGGGCTTGCGTTGGCAGACGTCATATCGGGGCATGGGATGGCGAAGGGGAATCTGGAGTACTCATCGACCACACTGCGAAAGTACATGTGACAGTCGGTGGAGGGGAGGGGCCCTTTGAAATCCATGCTGAGGCACTCAAAGGGGCGGGAGGCCTTCACCAGGCGCGCACGGTCCGGCCGGTAGAAGTGCGGCTTGCACTCCGCACAGACCTGGCAGTCCCTGGTGATTGTCCGTACTTCCTCGACGGAGTAGGGCAGATTGCGGGCCTTTATAAAATGGTACAACCGTGTGACTCCCGGGTGACAAAGGCTGTCGTGTAGGGCCCGGAGTTGGTCTACTTGTGCGCTGGCACGTGTACCTCGGGATAGGGCGTCTGGGGGCTCGTTGAACTTGCCGGGGCGATAAAAAATCTCGTAATTGTAGGTGGAGAGTTCGATCCTCCACCTCAAGATCTTATCATTCTTGATCTTGCCTCGCTGTGTGTTATTGAACATGAAGGCTGCCGACCGTTGGTCAGTGAGGAAAGTGAATCTCCTGCCGGCCAGGTAATGCCTCCAATACCACACAGCTTCAACGATGGCTTGGGCCTCTTTTTCGACGGATGAGGGCCGAATTTCTGAGGCATGAAGGGTGCGGGAAAAGAATGCCACGGGTCTGCCTGCCTGATTGAGGGTGGCGGCTATGGCGACATCTGATGCGTCGCTCTCTACTTGAAAGGGCAGTGTCTTGTCTACTGCATGCATCCCGGCCTTGGCAATATCGGCTCTGATACGGGCGAAGGCCTGTTGTGCCTTGGCCGTCAGGGGAAAATGGGTGGACTGTATGGGCGGGCCTTGTCGTATAGTTTGGGACCCACTGGGCATAGTATGAAAAGAACCCCAGGCAGCGTTTCAGGGGCTTGGGGCAGTGGGGGAAG
The DNA here is from genome assembly GCF_902713615.1 of Scyliorhinus canicula. Classification (NCBI taxonomy): domain Eukaryota; kingdom Metazoa; phylum Chordata; class Chondrichthyes; order Carcharhiniformes; family Scyliorhinidae; genus Scyliorhinus; species Scyliorhinus canicula. The sequence continues at coordinate 87,925,146 of NC_052154.1, read as the reverse complement.
GGGAGCTCCATGAGGGGGCGCATGAGGTCGGGTTCGGGCCCCAGAACCCCGTTCTGGACCACATAGCCAAGGATGGCTAAACGGGTCGTTCTAAACACATACTTCTCCTTGTTGTAGGTGAGGTTTAGGAGAGTGGCGGTGTGGAGAAATTTGGCAAGGTTGGCATCGTGGTCCTGCTGATCATGGCCACAGATGGTGATGTTGTCTTGGTACGGAAAAGAGGCCCGCAAACCGTACCGGTCGACCATTCGGTCCATCTCCCTTTGGAAGACCAAAGTGATAGAGGCGACCGTCTGCCTCAAAGGCAGTGTATGGACGGTCCGATTTACCAATGGGGAGCTGGTGGTAGGCGGATTGGAGGTCTATCGTTGTGAAGACCCGGTACTGTGCAATCTGATTGACCATATCAGATATGTGTGGGAGGAGGTCGCGTCGAGCTGCATGTACCGATTGATGGTCTGGCTGTAGTCCACGACCATTCTGTGTTTCTCCCCAGTTTTAAGTACTACCACGGGCTCTCCAGGGCTGTTGCTGGCCTCGATGATGCCTTCTCGAAGCAGCTGCTGGACCTCGGACCTGATGAAGGTCCTGTCCTGGGTACTGTACCATCTGCTCCTGGTGGCAACGGGTTTGCAATCCGGGCTTAGATTTGCAAAGAGGGAAGGCGGATCGACCTTTAGGGTCGCGAGGCCGCACACAGTAAGGGGTGGTAGGGGCCCGCCGAATTTCAGGGTTAGGCTCTGGAGGTTGCACTGGAAGTCCAGGTTGAGTAGTAGGGCAGCATGGAGGTTAGAGAGAACGTAGAGGCGGAAGCCGCTGAATTCTATGCCCTGGACCGTGAGTGTGACCGTACAGCACCCTTGGATCGCCACGGAATGGGATCCAGAGGCCAGGGAGATTCTTTGGTTGGCGGGTATACCGCGACGGAGCAGCTCCTTACCGTATCCGGGTGGATGAAGCTTTCTGTGCTCCCGGAGTCCAGCAGGCAAGAGGTCACGTGTCCATTGATTTTCACGCTGGTCGATGCGGTGGCCAGGTTGTGCGGACGAGACTGTTCGATGGTCACTGAGGCGAGTTGTGGTCAGTCGTCGCTGGTGTTGGATGATGGGGAGCCGGGGGGGGGGGGGGGGGGGGGGGGGGGCACAGGTCCTGGAACACTGACGATGCCCATGTGCCGTCGGGGAGGCAAGATGGCGGCGCCTGAAGATCTTGAGGAGAACAAAATGGCGGCGCCCATGGGCCGCACGTTGCGGGAGTTGAACTAGATGGCGCCGCCCATGTGCCGCACATGTTGCGTGGAGGGGAAGATGGCAATGCTCACTGGCCGCGCTTGGTCTGAAGGGGAGAAGATAGCGGCGCCCACTGGCCGCGTGTGGTCCGGGGAGGTGAAGATGACGGCGGCCATTGTCTGTAAACTAGGGGGGTGGGGGCAATGGCGGCGACTGCACGGGCCTGGCACAACCCTCGGGGTTCGCTGGTTGGCGCGTGGTGCAGGCGTATTGGCTGGTTAATGCCCCCCTTGGGCCGCCATCTGTGGGGTCCACGATATTTAGGAGGGGTAAGCCGCGCGGCTGGGGGTGTAGGCCTGAATGTTGCGCGAGGCAACCACCATAGAGAGCGCTAGCTTTTTTGTCTCTGCAAGATTGAGCGTGGCCCCTTCTAACAGTCGCTGGCGTATGAAGTCCGACCCGTATCAAAAGCGTCCCACATAAGGAGGTTTGAATGTTCCATGGCCGTAACGGCCTGGCAGTCACAGTCCCAGATGAGTGGGATTAAGGCTCGCCAGAAGTCTTCTATGGACTCACCAGGGAGTTGAAAGCGAGTGGCGAGTACGTGCCTGGCGTAGAGCATGTTCGTCTTCTGAGCGTAATTTTCTTTGAGAAGCGTCATGGCTTCGGCGTAGTTTGGCACGTTCTGGATCAGTGGAAAGACGTTGGAGCTCAACCTTGAGTGCAGTATCTGTATTTTCTGAGCCTCCGAGACAGTATGCCTCGAAGCAAGCTAGCCAGTGCTGAAAGTCCCTTTTGGCATCGCTTGATTGCGGTTCCAGCTGCAGGCGATCCGGCTTGATACGGAAGTCCATCTTTTGAAAATCTTAGAGCAATAAATTGATGCACGATCAATTGCACAAAGGTGAGAGTTGGATACAACTGAGGCTTTATTGCTCTAAGATGTGTGGCCTCCCACAGCAGCTGGCGAAATGGCTGCAGCATGGAGGACACGCACATTTATACTCCGCCTACTGGGCGGAGCCAGCAGGCAGGGACTACCAATGAACCTGTAATACAGGTCCTACCATATATCACCTAATATAGGTGCAACAGTGCTTTACCACAAGGACAAGGCCTCTATCAGGTCGGAGGTCCAGCTACTCCTGCGGGAAGGGATCATAGAGGCCAGTACTAGCCCCTGGAGAGCCCACGTGGTGATCGTCAAGACTACAGTCAGACCATCAACTGGTACACGCAGCAAAAATTCTTCCACACCGCCAAGCTCCTTAACCTCACATAAAATAAGGAGAAATGCGTTTTCCGCACAACCCACCTAGCCATCCTTGGAACGCTGTGGAAAACGGAGTCCTAGGGCTCGACCCCGACCGCATGTGCAGCCTTCTGGAACTTCCCCTTCCCCACTGCCTCAAGGCCCCGAAGAGGTGCCTGGAGTTCTTCTCCTACTAGGCCCAGTGTGTCCCCAATTATGTGGACAAGGCCCGCCCACTCATTAAATCCACCCTTTTTCCCCTGACGGCTGAGGCCCGCCTGGCCTTCTACCGCATCAAAGCAGATATTGCTAAAGCCGCGATGCACGCTGTAGACAGGTCCATCCCCTTCCAGGTGGAGAGCGATGCGTCGGACTTTGCCCTGGCCGCTACCCTCAACCAGGCGGGCAGGCCTGTGGCTTTCTTCTCCCGTACCCTCCAGGGCTCCGAAATTCGACACTCCTCCGTCGAAAAGGAAGTCCAAGCTATTGTGGAAGCTGTGCGACATTGGAGGCATTACCTGGCCGGCAGGCGATTCACTCTCTTCACTGACCAACAGTCGGTTGCCTTCATGTTCAATAACATACAGCGGGTCAAGATCAAGAATGACAAGATCCTAAGGTGGAGGACCGAACTCTCCACCCATAATTATGATATCTTGTATCGACCTGGGAAGCTCAATGAGCCCCAGATGCCTATCCCGCGGTACATGTGCCAGCGTAAAAGTAGACCGACTTCAGGCCCTCCACAATGACCTCCGTCACCCAGGGGTTGTTTTGTTATGCTCTTGAAGTAGCATAAGCTGGTTCCTTGATGTGCTTTTCTCCTGACTCCTACTCAGTTTTTCTCCCGACTCCTGGTCAGTCGCAATTGATGGTACATCAATCACACAAGCCAAAGGAAGGTTCAGACTTGGAGATAGCTTTGACACATTTATGAAACTGTTAACAATTCTCCTACTTGGATTCGACTTTCCTGTTAATCCTGCTGTAGCTACTCAGACTGACTAACCAGTCTGCTACAATCCAGGTGGTGGGTATGATGTATTTCAAATCAACCCTGTCTACTCACTGAGAGTCTCCACTGGAAAGATCATGTGTGCTGTGTGCTTTTATATGGGTTGGTGTAATGCCCCCCTGTGGTAGTGTCACCTCTGTGTGTATCGTGAATGCCCATTGGTCGTGTCCTACCTTACTGACCTATTTGTTGAATGTCTGTGTCTCTGGTGATCCCTCCAGTGTCTCTCTAGTCGACGTGTATTTACATTAACTTCTTGTGCATTTACAGTGATGCATATCACCACAGGGGTCACCCGGTTCTTCTACTTCATCAAGGCCCGCAACCAGCCTTACTCCATCAAGGAGGTCAGGACCATGACCAGAGACTGCCAGGTCTGCGCGGAGTGCAAACCACACTTCTATCGGCCAGACAGAGCACACCTGGTAAAGGCCTCCTGCCCCTTCGAGCGCCTCAGCGTCGATTTCAAAGGGCCCCTCCCCTCCACTGACCGTAACGTGTACTTCCTCAACATCATTGATGAGTACTCATGTTTTCCTTTCGCCATACCATGTCCTGACATGACCTCTGCCACATTCATCAGGCCCTGCACGGCCTCTTCACCTTGTTCGGTTGCCCCACCTATATCCATAGTGATCAGGGTTCCTCTTTCATGAGTGATGAGCTGAGTCTGTTCCTGCTTAGCAAGGGCATCACCTCAAGCAGGACTACCAGCTACAACCCTCGGGGAAACGGACAGGTGGAGAGGGAGAACATGATGGTCTGGAAGGCCTTCCTTCTTGCCCTACGGTCTAGAAGTCTCCCTGTCTCCCACTGGTTGGAGATCCTTCCTGAAGCGCTCCACTCCATCCAGTCGCTCCTGTGTACCACCACCAATGTGATCCCTCATGAGAGGATATTTGTTTTCCCCAGGAAGTCCACCTCAGGGGTCTCGCTCCAATCCTGGCTGATGGTCCCAGGGCCTGTCCTCCTCCGGAAGCATGCGAGGAGCCATAAGTCGGATCCACTGGTCGAAAAGGTCCTTCTCCTCCATGCTAACCCCCAATATGCCGAGGTGGCACACCATGATGGGCAGGAGGACACAGTCTCACTTCGGGATTTGGCACCCGCAGGTTCCCCAATGACCATCACCACCACCTCCGACCCTACACTGTCTCCCCCCATTGCTACTCATCCACTACGAGATGCAGAAGACGACACGCTCCTGGACACGCAGGACTCAACACCTCATCTGACACCAATATCTATACCACAGCCGGGACTGAGGCGGTGTCAGCGGAAAGTCAAAACCCCCGACAGACTTGATCTATAACTCAACGCGTCCACTTCACCCCCGCCGGACTCTTTTTTTTAACAGGGGCGAATGTGGTAAACCACTATTGTATTGTACTGTTGTATTGTTACATGCCTGGGCTTTTTGCTGCTGGCTCCGCCTGTGGCTCCTCCCCACGGGCTATGTATAAAGGTAGCCAACCTCCAGCCCTGCCCTCATTCTGGGACCGGCTGCCAGCAGGTGTCTTTAAGCTGATTAAAGCCACAGTTTTTCTCCCGACTCCTCGTCAGTCGTCAATTGATGGTGCATCAATCACACAAGCCAGCAATCTATTCCACAGGTACACCCGCAACGACAAACCCCCCCCCCCCCCCCCCCCCCCGCAACTGTCCTCATTGTAAAGATTGCCTAACGTGCAATCGAGTTCTGCTCTTACATATCTTAAGAGAACTTTGGACAGTTATAGTTAGGTAACTGCAATGTTCTCAACATTATGTTTAATCCTGACAATTTGTCCCTCTTTCGTGCTATTAATTTGTACTATACATGAGCAGCACGGTAGCACAGTGGTTAGCACTGTTTTTCACAGCGCCAGGGTCCCAGGTTCGATTCCCGGCTTGGCTCACTATCTGTGCAGAGTCTGTACATTCTCCCTGTGTCTGCGTGGGTTTCCTCCAGGTGCTCCGGTTTCCTCCCACAGATGATGAAAGACGTGCTGTTAGGTCATTTGGACATTCTGAATTCTCCCTCTGTGTACCCGAACAGGCGCCGGAATGTGGCGACTCGGGACTTTTCACAGTAACTTCATTGCAGAGTTAATGTAAGCCTACTTGTGACAATAAAGATTATTATTATTATTTCTCCATTACTATTATACTGCTTACAATAATTTTATTGAGTCCCTGATCCTGATTCAATAAATATTTTCCTTGGAAAGTTTGGCATGCTAACCGTTTCCTCAATAAAAATACTGATGCAAAGTCATTATTCATCCTGTCAACCATTTCCTTATTTTCATTGACAAGATAAATGTTATCAGTTTGCTTCTGACCACTTTTTTCCCAATATAATTTAGAACATTTTTGTGTTGATTTTGGTTTCACTTGCAAGTTTATTTTCGTACTTCCCTTTTGTAACTCTTGCTATTTGCTTTGACACCCTCATCAGTATGATGAATGTAAAAATTGTTATATATTATATTTCATATTTGTAGCAGTAATGTTATTGAAAACCCTGGTTTAAAATATATACAAGCACTGTGTCTATTAAAACTGTAATTAAAGAGTCGGAAAAGGTGAGGTAATGATTGATTCAAGCCACTTAAATGGTTACGGATAAAGGGAAAATGGAATTGTGTTTTGATTGCTGGAGATTCCCTGGAGTGTAGATAATTTATGAGGGAGTGTTGTCTAGTCCTAGTTAAGCAGGTTCATGGAACCTCGTGGGGTACAGGCGATGTAATTAATTGGAGGCACCAAGTCTGTCTGTAGCTTTGCAGTCTGTTATAGGAGTTTAAGTTGAACAGCAGGTCATATCATATCTTAGTGGGATTCAGACAGTATAATTAATGGGAGTAGCCAGGTCTGTCTGCAGTTTTGCAGTTTGCCATAGGATTTCATTCTGACATGACAGAAGGATTGTAAGTTGAACAGCAGTTTTGCCAAATGCTGCTAGGTTAAGCAAAAATGTACTGAATCTGGTCTTGGAAGGAACTCTCTTCAAAGGTCTACACAACTAAGGAAGTAATCTATTTGTTAACTTAATTTACAAGTGGCATTTAAACTGTATTAGGTAGCTTAATTAGAATTAGTGACTGGTGTAGATGGTATGTTCCAATTTTTCCTTGTGTTTAAGAACTGCTTAACTGTTTTCCTTGATGTTAATGTGGTTCACTTTGTGTTTAAATTAAAGTTTGTGTTTGGTAGAGCTCTTGGCCTTTCAGAGTATAAACGGGTTCTGTATTACAATTGTTGTTTGAACACCTCTCACTGAATCTATGTTGAATTATCCATGAACAGTTTACCCAGTTCACTGCAAACAGTCTTTGTCTAATTCTATTAAAATCAGCCTTCCCTAAATCTTGAAACTTCATAATTTTTGAGAGGGGAAAATGTGAAACAGCTATATCCAACTCAATTATATTATGACAACCAACCATTTGACAGATGCTCCCATACTGTTTTGCTATTAACTAAATCTAATATTACATGTCCACTTGTTGGTTGTATACATACTGTTGCAGTTGCAGAAAAATGTCCTGGACACAATCAAAAAATTCACTACCATTCTGATGTGTTAGTCTATTCATCCACATCTATTAACAAAGTAAACCACCCGTTAAAACTACTCCACCTTTAGGATGGGGACTCGCGATTTTTGGGGTTGGGGTGGAGCCGGGAGTGCAGGAGGCGAAAGAGGCCGTGTGCTGGCCTTTGCGTCCCTAGTAGCCCGGCGAAGGATCTTGCTACAATGGAAGGATGCGAGGCCCCCCAAGCGTGGAGACCTGGATCAATGACATGGCGGGTTTCATTAAGCTAGAGAAGGTCAAATTCGCCCTGAGAGGGTCGGTACAAGGGTTCTTTAGGCGGTGGCAGCCTTTTCTCGACTTTCTGGCTCAACGATAGGGTACGGGGACAGCAGCAGCAGCAACCCGGGGAGGGAAAAGGGGAGGGAAAAGGGGGGGGGCCGACAATGACTATGTTTGTTTATTTAATTTTAATATTTTTTAAGTTCTTTTGTTGTTCATTAGGGTTGGGGGGGTGGGGGGATGTGATACATGCGCCGATACGGTCTGGGGGTGTCACAGTTATTATGGGTTATTTTGTTGCATTTCATTGTTTGTCGTATTTAACATTGTATATGAAGGGCCTCACGGTAGCATGGTGGTTAGCATCAATGCTTCACAGCTCCAGGGTCCCAGGTTCGATTCCCGGCTGGGTCACTGTCTGTGTGGAGTCTGCACGTCCTCCCCGTGTGTGCGTGGGTTTCCTCCGGGTGCTCCGGTTTCCTCCCACAGTCCAAAGATGTGCGGGTTAGGTGGATTGGCCATGCTAAATTGCCCGTAGTGTAAGGTTAATGGGGGGATTGTTGGGTTACGGGTATGCGGGTTACGTGGGTTTAAATGGGGTGATATTGGCTCGGCACAACATTGAGGGCCGAAGGGCCTGTTCTGTGCTGTACTGTTCTATGTTCTATGTTATGTTTTATATTTTCTGTAAAAAATTCCAATAAAAATTATATAAAAAAAAACTACTCCACCTTTGCCATATGTTTATCTCATCTCAGCATTCAAAGACATTCCCAGTTTAAGCAACTACCAAAGAGCCTGGAGAGTACCAGGAACCAGGAGCTAAATTGAAGATTTGGAGGCAGTTTAACAGCATTTTATGTTGGGAGTGGGGTCGAGGGCGATGCCGATTAGGGGGAATCATGAATTTGAGCCGGGGTAGATGGAGGTGAGGTTCAGGGGATGGGAGGAGAAGGGGATCAAGGAGACAAAGGATCTGTTTCTGGGAGGGTGGTTGGTGGGCTTGGAGGAGTTGAATGAGAAGTTTGGGCTGGCACGGGAGATTCCGGTACATGCAAGTGTGGACCTTTGCGAGGAAGGTCTTTCTGACCTTCCCGAAAGAGCCTGCCTCCTTGTTGTTGGAGGAGGTGCTGTCAGCGGGCAGGGTTGGAGAACGGGGTCATCGTGGCGATTTATGGGAGCATTTCGGAGGAGGAAAGGGGGTTAAGGCTAAGTGGGAAGAGGGGTTGGGGGCGGCATTGGAGGAGGAATTGTGTTGCGAGGTATGGCGGAGGGTGAATGCCTCGACCTTGTGTGCAAGACTGAGCTGATCCAGCTGAAGGTGGTGTACAGAGCACATCTGATGAAGTCAAGGATGAGCCGGCTGTTCGAGGAGGTAGAGGACATTTGTGAACGGTGTGGAATGGGCCCTGTTATTCATGTGCATACTTTCTGGTCCTGCCTGAAATTGGAACGGTACTGGAGGTCAGTTTTTAGCACTATCTTGGCGTAGAGGTGGAGCCAGGTCCCCTGGAAACCATATTCGATGTGCTCGACCGGCTGGAATCGCAGACGGGTGTGGGGGCAGATGTTTTGGCCTTCACCTCACTGTTCGCAGGTGGATCCTGTTGAGGTGGAGGTCAGCTTCTCCATGCTGTGCCTTGGCGTGATGGGAATCCTATTCGAGTTCTTTGCCTTGGAGAAGGTGAAATTTGCCCTAATTGGGGCGAGTAATGGATTTCACAAGAGTTGGGGTGTATTCATTTTGCATTTTGGAGAGTTGGTTACCGTCGACTGTTAAGGGGGGTGGGGAGGGTGCATTCTTATTGGTCGGGGTTTAATATGGTGGGTTTGTGTTTTTTGTTAAATGTTGAAAAATTGAAATATAAATAGTTTACAAAAAAAATCTGCCCTTGTCAAAGCAGCATCAGTGATGTCATAAAAGAATGCCGTTTCTACGAGCATTGTGGCATCATTGCAATGTAACCGGGCAGCGGGGAAACATCTATTTTGCATACCAATCAATAAGACATCAAACTCTTATCTTCCTCCAGGGACCTGACCTGATACAGGCTCATGTCCACTGTGGAACCACTCAGCTGAACACTTGTCCTTCAAGAGATTGTTATGACACTTCACCAGGGACAGTGGGAGATGACAGATGCATAAGGAATGATGAAGGAAGAGTTTAGTTCACTGCTGGAGAGGATCCATGTCCCGGAGCTCCAGGTTGGAAACGAAGGAACAGGAGGAGGCCCCTTCCGTCTCCCTAGCCAATTCTACCATTGAATTTGATCGTGACTGAGCTTTATCTTGACTCCAAACTCCCACCTTTGTCCATTGCCCCGTAACATCTTTGCTTCGCAAAAATCTATGTATCTCAGTTTTACTTTATTTATTTATTTAAATTTAGAGTACCCAGTTATTTTTTTCCAATTAAGGGGCAATTTAGCCTGGCCAACATGCCTAACCTGCACATCTTTGGGTTGTGGGGGTGAAACCCACGTAGACATAGGGAGAATGTTCAAACTCCACACACACAGTGACCCGGAGCCGGGATCAAACCCGGGTCCTCAGCGCCATAGGCAGCAATGCTAACCACTATGCTCCCCTATTTATTTTTAATTACCCCCCATTCAGTAGGTTTTTGGGGTGAGTGTTCCAGATTTTCACTATGCTCTGTGTGATGCTTCCTGACATTATCCATGAAGAGCCAAGCTCTAATTTTAAGGTCAATTTATCTCATTATGAAGTTTCCACCAGAAGAAATAATTTCTAACTACCCTATCAAATTCTTTGTCTTAAAATTTCAATTAAATCACCCTTTTGCTCTAGGCAGGTAGCTGGAGCAGGGAAATTTCCCTCGCTCGCCAGACCCGCCTTGGTTTAAAGGGTCTTGTTATATTCGCTCCGGGGAGGCAGGGGGCAGGATTGAGTCCAGCCTGCGGACCCTGCAATCGGATCATGGAGGTGAGCTGGTGAGGAGACCTGCCCAGGATGCCAAGCCTGGAATAATGACAGACCGAGGACTTCACACTGGCTTCCTGGTTTGGCGATGGAGGAAGTGTGTTACAGGATAAGGTGCAATCGTTTCTTTATTCTATTTGTCCAGAAATATAAGGAGAAGTTCAGATTGCAGGCTGCAGACAATGTTGCTTTCTTGATATGTTTGATGCGGGTGAAGGGAAGGACCCATCGCTATTTGGCACAGCTCAGGGAAGGCCGTCACCCTGACAAACAAGAGCCAGCAGGAAGACCGAGATGTTGACAAGGGAGAACAAAATCCATGGAGACGTTTTACCCAACCAAGTGTCTACAGATCATGCCTATCATACATGGAGATGCGCATCAGACAGTGCTGCAGTTGCCTTCATCTGTCAAGGGTTGTGGTGGAGCATATCTGCCACATTCTCCATGAAGATATCACTCCGCACAGACTAGGAGGCCATCCAATGCCAGATACGCTGAAGGTAACTGCCCAACTCAGCTTTTTTGCCAGCAGATCATTCCGAGGCTCCACAAGGGAGCTCTGCAGAATCTCATAATCATCCACTCATAAATGCACGAGGGAGGCTCAAAATTAGCTCTAGTTCATCATGGATGAAGCAAGCCAGGCTACCAGAGCAGTGAGATATACATTAATCTCTGGCTTACCACAAGTGCAGAGCGCCATCAACTGCACTCATGTGGTCTTAAGAGCTCCCTGTTAGCAGCCACTAAGATTTACACTCGGGTGCCAGAGATCTTCAAGAGCCCTCAGCACATATAGGGTTGACTCATGGATGACAAAGGCTACCTCCAAAAGGCGTGGTTAATGATGCCTGTTTGGCAGCCACAGTGCATCTGAGGAGATGTACAAAGTGGCACATTCTGCAACACATTCCTAATAGAGCATGTTGATGATGCATTTCAGATGTTTGGACCAATCAGACAACAGTCTCCACAGATGGTGTCCCACATTGCCGTTGTTTGTTCCACACTGCACACCCTAGCGCTGTGCTGGGTTGGGGGGGATGAGTTGCCACATGCAGACATGGAGGAAATACACATCTCCTTGATCAAGGAGGAGTGGACGAAGCGGAATTGGATGAATTCTAAGAGGGTGAGGAATCTTTTTTTCAATTTAGAGTACCCAATTATTTTTTTTCCAATTAATGGGCAATTTAGCATGGCCAATCCGCCTACCCTGCACATCTTTTTGGATTGTGGGGATGAGACCCATGCAGACATGAGGAGAGTGTGCAAACTCCACACGGCCAGTGACCCGGGCCGAGATTAAATCTGGATCCTTGGTGAGGATTCTGACTACCCACGGAAAGAGGCCATTGCATGGACACAAGGTGGAAGATATGCCTGTGAGACCCCCTTCACAGTGACAATGTTGCAGCATGATTCAGGTTGAGGCTAGCTGATACAAGTGCATATCTCCACTCACTTTGATGCAGGGTAGACATTAAGACCTTCTTGAATGGAGGATATCAATCTCCGAGTGAATAGTAACATTTGTGCGTAACAATGGCCTTGTCCTTAAAAGACAAAGCCTATGGAGCATGTGGCCAGTCTGTAATCGCTCAATCTGAAGCCAGTAGATATGGTGTGGTCCTTTCATCCATTGCATTTAATGCATCAATATGTATTAAACATCAATATGTATATGGCAGTATGCCAGGAGCTTGGCAAGACAGCTCAAGGAGAAAAATCTTCAGTCACTGGTTATCGCTTTACCGTCTGAACACGGATCTATGTCTGGACAACGGCTTCTCTCCAAAGCCATCTCTCATGCATCATTAATGGTGAGGCCTTATCTTGATACTGAGCCTCCAGGATAAGATCACTCTTCAGGACGCTGTGATCTGGGACTCCAAAGCATGGAAGTGAACTTGTGAGCTAGGTTACCTTGGTACAGTATACATAGAGAACCTTCAGCTGGACTATCGTCTGATCATTGACAAGCACTCCGGACTCTGCCTTCACTGGAAGCCTCTCAAGTTCACATCAGGTACTGCCTTGGCACCAGTGAGAGTAGTGGCCCAGTCAGTATTCACACAGCACTTAATGATAACTTAGTACCCATGTAAATACTGAAGAGCACTCAGGGAACATTGGCTCTCATCCCATGTCTGCCCTCCAGATTTTCAATCTACCAGACTGTGATATGTATGAGGAAGTTGAAAACCCTGATGGCACTGCCATGTTATGAGATCCATGTTAATTGCCTTTATAAGACCTAGCTCAAGGGTTCCATCAAGCCACATTAGCCAGATCCTCAGGTGCAAAGTGGTATCCTCAGGCGTAATAGGCTGGCATTATGAGGCTAGGCACACCAATAACATTGCAGACTCATTGCCTTCTAGCAGATATTTCAAGCATTACCAAGAGCAAACTATTTCCATTCCTCTGCATCACGTATGCGAGGAATGGGAATTAATAGAAGAGGAAGGTTCAGCCGTAAATGCCCTAATGACTTACCACTGCAGGCAGTCTACAATTAATCAAACTGTAACCCAAACCTGACAGCCATTATATGGAGGCCATTGAAAATTACACTTGGTTGTAATGACTCAACGGCAGGTCATGATAAATACCTATAATGTACACCGCAAACAGAATTGAGTGTGCATCAGGATAGTCAATAACATTCAAAGAACTTACATTCAAGAGAGTACATTAGATGATTCTCTGACTATCAAAAAACACAAGTAGTTTTAAGTAATCTATTTTGCATTTGTGGGTATTAGAAACAAGGGCTGGGATTTTCCGACCCCGCGCCAGGTCGGAGAATCGCCGGGAAGGCGCGATTCACGCGATGCCGCTCCAACGCCAGGCCACCGATTCTGGGCCGAGTGACAGAGAAGACCAGTCGCCTCAGTGTGACAAGTAATTGGGGGGATTTGATGAGAAATCCACAGAAATTATATCGGGTAGCATCTGTCACTTGGCTTTAAGAGTGTGGTGTGTCTGACTATAGTTGGTTTACATGGACTGTGTAATTTACAAGAGCATTACAATGCAAGATATATTTTGTAACTTGTGCTATCCTTAAATCTGTGATGATATCGCTGGGGTGAATTAGTATTTTATTATAGTCAATCTTTTCACATTTACTAAATTTTTCTTCATTTTGTTAAAAGTAAATTGGCAGTCCTGGGACTCTGTTCATCCATGTCTCCAATCAAAAAAGCCAGGGCTCCATTCTGAGAACTGTAGTAACATCAGCTGGGATCGTAACATGGCTTACATTTTTTTAGGATACTGAACCAGACCTCAACTGTTGATGCTGGGCAAGAACCCCCAATTTTCTTTTATTTATAAAACTGCTTGGAACGCATACTTTATCCAAGGAGTGATGACTCTGACCAATAGGTATCTTTTATGTTAAAATCAACTAATTTAAACACAGAATTAGACACACTAATATCAAAGCGATAGCTTTACAATTATCAGTTAAACAGTTCTTAAACAGCAGGAAAAAACTTGAATGTACTATCTATCCCTGCTACTAATTCCAATTAAGCAACCTAATACAGTTCAAATGCTACTTATAAACAAAGTTATCAAAGCAGGTTACTTGCATAGCTGTACAGACCTTTGCAAGAGTTCCTTTTTTAAAAAATATTTTTATTCTCCTTTTTCACATACAAGAACATAGAACATACAGTGCAGGAGGAGGCCATTTGGCCCATCGAGTCTGCACCGACCCACTTAAGCCCTTGCTTCCACTCTATTCTCCGAACCCAATAACTTCTCCTAATCTTTTTGGACACTAAGGGCAATTTATCATGGCCAATCCATCTAACCCGCAGGTCTTTGGACTGTGGGAGGAAACCAGAGCACCTGGAGGAAACCCACGCAGACATGGGGAGAACGTGCAGACTCCACACAGACAGTGACCCAGCAGGGAATTGAACCTGGGACCCTGGTCCTTTGAAGTCACAGTGCTAACTACTGTGCTACAGTGCTGTGGATGCCATTTTAAGAGCAGATCCAGTATACTTATGCTCAACCTAATGTAATTTGACAAAACTATTGTCCAAGTTAAAATCCTAAAAGACTGCAAAAGTACAGATAGACCTGGCTCCTTCCATTAATTACATAATCTGTATCCCATTAAGTTCCATTACCTGCAAGGGCGGCACGGTGGCACAGTGTTAGCACTGCTGCCTAATGGCGCTGAGGACCCGGGTTTGATCCCGGCTCTGGGTCACTGTCCATGTGGAGTTCACACATTCTCCCTGTGTCTGTCTGGGTCTCACCCTCACAACCCAAAAATGTGCTTGGTAGGTGAATGGACCACATTAAATTGGCCCTTAATTGAGAAAAAAAAGAATTGAGTACTCTAAATTTTTTTTTAAAGTTCCATTACCTGCTTAGCCAGGACTAAATACAATCTCTCATAAATTATCTACAATCCAGGGAACCATCCAAAATATAAATAATGTTACATTAGCCCTTTATCTGTAACCTAGTAAGTGGGTGGAATGAATGATCAGCTCACCTTTACGACTTCTTAATTTTCATTAGTAGATGCACTGCCTGCATGTATTTAAACCATGGTTTTGAATAGCATTACTGCTACAAATATGAAATTTAATGTAGCAATTTCTAAATTCACAATTTGCACAGTTCAACCACCATATCCAAATAGGAACGGCCTTTGTTCATGTTGCTTATGTGGACATAAAGGCGACTGACTGAGCTGAGATTGAGTGAGACAACATATAACTGAGGGACATGATGGGAGAGAGATACTTGTGGAGGGGCATCTGTTACCCTTCAATGAATGCGGAACCTTGTATCATATGGAAGAACCATTCAGTACCTGAGAATTTGTTAGACAGAAGCAAGATATATTTACAAAGGTGCAAGGTATACATCAATTGAACACCTGTGCCACCATTGTGCTGTTGAAACTTCTTAATTTATCGCACCCTATCGCTACAATCATTAGTGAAGCCCCAACATCCGCAGCAGAGATGGAGGCAGCCTATTGTTGTCTGAGGCCTGCAGGGTCCCAGCCTGCTTTGGGTCTCCTGCTGTAGAACAGGTGCACCCTCCTCGGCCTGACCAGTTGGAGTTGATGGGGTCACAGGCAGAAGAGAGTTGCAACTTCTGAACACTCTTGACTGCCCTAGGTGGATGCCCCCTGGGTACCTGGCTGATACTCCTCCTTCCTATGGATACCCCAGGGCCCCTTCTTGATGCCTTGAGGAGAAGGAGCACCTGGAAGGAGGTTGAGGAGCTCTGTCCCTGTTCCCCCACTCGCCTAGCCACTGCTCTGACTCACTCAATGCTAGAGCGATGGTGTGCAGGTCCGAGCATAAATCCAGAATAAGGGCAGCACGGTGGCGCAGTGGTTAGCACTAGGACTGTGGCGCTGAGGACCCAGGTTCAACTCCCAGCTCTGGGTCACTGTCCGTGTGGAGTTTGCACATTCTCCCTGTGTCTACGTGGGTTTCACCCCCACAGCCCAAAAGATGTGCAGGTTAGGTGGATTGGCCACGCTAAATTGCCCCTTAATTGGAAAAAAATTAATAATTGGGTACTCTAAATTTATTCAAAAAAAGTAAATCCAGAATAAACTGAGTGTTCTGCTGGACCAGGGTCTCCATGGTGGTCACTGCCTTTCCAATGCTGACTTTGATGCACCTGGATGCCAAATCCACGACATCAGACAGAACATGGATGGACTTCTCCATCCTTGGTTCTTGCTTGCTGATGGCCTCTGACAACCTTGCCTGCTGTTCCCCTGCCTGCTTTTGCAGTTCCAGCATTCTCTGAGGGACGATTTCAGAGGCTCGTTGGACTGGGGCTCCAGCAGTCCTCAGTGTCAGAGTCCTTGGCTGCCACTGCATCTGCCTGCATTGGACATAAACAAAGAACAAAAGAAAAGAACAGCACAGGAACAGGCCCTTCGGCCCTCCAAGCCTGTGCTGACCATGCTGCCCATCTAAACTAAAATCTTCTGCACTTCCGGGGTCCGTACCCCTCTATTCCCATCCTATTCATGTATTTGTCAAGATGCCCCTTAAATGTCACTATCGTCCCTGCTTCCACCACCTCCTCTGGCAGCGAGTTCCAGGCACCCACTACCCTCTGTGTAAAAAAACTTGCCTTGTACATCTCCTCTAAACCTTGCCCCTCGCACCTTAAACATATGCCCCCTAGTAATTGACCCCTCTACCCTGGGAAAAAGCCTCTGACTATCCACTCTGTCTATGCCCCTCATAATTTTGTAGACCTGTATCAGGTCGCCCCTCGACCTCCGTCGTTCCAGTGAAAACAAACCGAGTTTATTCAACCTCTCCTCATAGCTAATGCCCTCCAAACCAGGCAACATCCTGGTAAATCTCTTCTGCACCCTCTCTAAAGCCTCCACATCCTTCTGGTAGTGTGGTGACCTGAATTGAACACTATACTCCAAGTGTGGCCTAACTACGGTTCTATACAGCTGAAACATGACTTGCCAATTTTTATACTCAATGCCCCGACCAATGAAGGCAAGCATGCCGTATGCCTTCTTGATTACCTTCTCCACCTGTGTTGCCCCTTTCAGTGACCTGTGGACCTGTACACCTAGATCTCTCTGACTGTCAATACTCTTGAGGGTTCTACCATTCACTGTATATTCCCTACCTGCATTAGACCTTCCAAAATGCATTGCCTCACATTTGTCCAGATTAAACTCCATCTGCCATCTCTCCGCCCAAGTCTCCAAATGATCTAAATCCTGCTGTATCCTCTGACAGTCCTTATCGCTATCCGCAATTGCACCAACCTTTGTGTCGCCTGCAAACTTATTAATCGGACCAGTTACATTGTCCTTCTAATCATTTATATATACTACGAACAGCAAAGGTCCCAGCACTGATCCCTGCGGAACACCACTAGTCACAGCCTTCCAATCAGAAAAGCACCCTTCCATTGCTACTCTCTGCCTTCTCTGACCTAGCCAGTTCTGTATCCACCTTGCCAGCTCACCCCTGATCCTGTGTGACTTCACCTTTTGTACCAGTCTGCCATGAGGGACCTTGTCAAAGGCCTTACTGAAGTCCGTATAGGCAACATCCACTGCCCTACCTGCATCAATCATCTTTGTGACCTCTTCGAAAAACTCTATCAAGTTAGTGAGACACGACCTTCCCTTCACATAACCGTGCTGCCTCTTGCTAATACGTCCATTTGCTTCCAAATGGGAGTAGATCCTATCTCGAAGAATTCTCTCCAGTAATTTCCCTACCACTGAAGTAAGGCTCACCAGCCTGTAGTTCCCTGGATTATCCTTGATACCCTTCTTAAACAAATGAACAATATTGGCTATTCTTCAGTCCTCTAGGATATCACCTGAAGATGGTGAGGATCCAAAGATTTCTGTCAAGGCCTCAGCAATTTCCACTCTAGCCTCTTTAGTATTCTGGGGTAGATCCCATCAGGCCCTGGGACTTATCCACCTTAATATTTTTGAAGACGCCCAACACCTCGTCTTTTTGGATCTCAATGTGACCCAGGCTATCTACACATCCTTCACCAGACTCAACATCCACCAATTCCTTCTCTTTGGTGAAGACTGATGCAAAGTATTCATTTAGTACCTCGCCCATTTCCTCTGGCTCCACACATAGATTCCCTCGCCTGTCCTTCAGTGGGCCAACCCTTTCCCTGGCTACCCTCTTGCTTTTTACGTACGTGTAAAAAGACTTGGGATTTTCCTTAACCCTATTTGCCAATGACTTTTCGCGACCCCTTTTAGCCCTCCTGACTCCTTGCTTAAGTTCCTTCCTACTTTCCTTATATTCCCCACAGGCTTCGTCTGTTCCCAGCCTTCTAGCCCTGACAAATAACTCCTTTTTCTTTTTGACGAGGCCTACAATATCTCTCGTTATCCAAGGTTCCGGAAATTTGCCGTATTTACCCTTCTTCCGCACAGGAACATGCCGGTCCTGAATTCCTTTCAACTGACATTTGAAAGCCTCCCACGTGTCAGATGTTGATTTACCCTCAAACATCCGCCCCCAATCGAGGTTCTTCAGCTCCTGCCTAATATTATTGTAATTAGCCTTGCCCCAATTTAGCACATTCACCCGAGGACCACTCTTATCCTTGTCCACCAGCACTTTAAAACTTACTGAATTGTGGTCACTGTTCCCGAAATGCTCCCCTACTGAAACGTCTGTCAGCTGGCCTGGCTCATTCCCCAATACCAGGTCCAGTATCGCCCCTTCCCTAGTTGGACTATCTACATATTGTTTTAAGAAGTCCTCCTGGATGCTTCTTACAAACTCTGCCCCAACCAAGCCCCTAGCATTAAGTGAGTCCCAGTCAATATTGGGGAAATTAAAGTCTCCCATCACAACAACCCTGTTGCTTTTACTCCTTTCCAAAATCTGTCTACCTGTCTACTCCTCTATCTCCCGCTGGCTTGGGTGGCCTGTAGTAAACCCCTAACATTGTGACTGCAGCCTTCTTATTCCTGATTTCCTAGAATTTACAATGCAGAAGGAGGCCATTCGGCCCATTGGGTCACCACCGGCTCTTGGAAAGAACACCCTACTTAAGCCCACACCTCCACCCTATCTCCCTAACCCAGTAACCTCACCCAACACTAAGGGCAATTTAGCATGGCCAATTCACCTATCTGCACATCTTTGGACTGTGGGAGGAAACCGGAGCACCCGGAGGAAACCCACGCACACACGGGGAGAACGTGCAGACTCCGCACCGACAGTGACCCAAGCCAGGAATCGAACCTGGTACCCTGGAGCTGTGAAGCAATTATGCTAACCACTATCCTACCGTGCTGCCCAAATAGCCTCGCTGCCCTCTGAGATGTCCTCCCGCAGTACAGTTGTGATATTCCCCCTAACCAGTAGCACAACTCCTCCACCCCTTTTACATCCCCCTCTACCCCGCCTGAAACATCTAAATCTTGGAACGTTTAGCTGCCAATCCTGTCCTTCCCTCAACCAGGTCTCTGTAATGGCAACAACATCATAGTTCCAAGTACTAATCCAAGCTCTAAGTTCATCTGCCTTACCTGTTATACTTCTTGCATTAAAACATATGCACTTCAGGCCACCAGTCCCGCTGTTTTCAGCAACATCTCCCTGTCTGCTCTTCCTCAGAGCCATACTGGCCCTATTCCCTAGTTCCCCCTCAGTTTTTTCACCTTCTGACCTATTGCTCCGGTACCCACCCCCCGCCATACTAGTTTAAACCCTCCCATGTGACACTAGCAAACCTCGCGGCCAGGATATTTATGCCTCTCCAGTTTAGATGCAACCCATCCTTCTTATAGGGGCCACATATTTCTGTGCTTGTTGATCAGATGGTGACTCTGAGCCTACTCTAGAATTAGGACTGTTTGGATACCAGACCAGACCCCAATTCATGTTAGGACAGGAAACCCAACAATTTGCAATTTGTAAAACCGCCAGGAAAGGATACTTCACCCTGGGAGTGATGACTCTGACCAATAGATGTCTTTTATGTTAAAACCAACTAATTTAAACACAGAATTAACCACATTTAACATCAAATAAATACTTTACAATTCACAGTTAAGCAGTTCTTAAAAAATAAAAGGAAAATCTTTAACTTATGCCCTACACCTTCACTATATATATATTCCAACCAAGCAACCCAATACAGTTCAAATGCCATTGTAAATTCAGTTAACAAAACAGGTTTACTTGCTTATCTGTGAAGACCTTTGGAGAGCAGACCCAGTACACTTTTGTCTTGTTAGCCTTCTGCTTAACCTAACAACAATTAGCAAAACTGCAAACTACAGACAGACCCGGCTCCTCCCATTAATTACATAATGTGTGTCCCACTAAAATGACACCTGCTGAGCTAAGACTAAATGCAATCCAAACCCTCAAATTATCTACTCCCTAGGCAACCATCCAAAGTATAAAAACTACTCCATTAACCATCTCTCTATATACAAGTAAATGACTACAATCAATAATTATCTCACCTTTTACAACTTCTTAATTACAGCTTTAGCAGACATACTTACTGTCTGTATGTATTTTAAACCAGGGCTTTACAACATTACTGCCATAAATATGAATTTTTTTTTTTTAAATTTAGATTACCCAATTGTTTTTTCCAATTAAGGGGCAATTTAGTGCAGCCAATCCACCTACTCTGCACATTTTTGGGTTGTGGGGGCGAAACCCACGCAGACACGGGGAGAATGTGCAAACTCCACACGGACAGTGACCCAGAGCCGGGATCGAACCTGGGACCTCAGCGCCGTGAGGCAGTTGTGCTAACCACTAGGCCACCGTGCTGCCCATAAATATGAAATATAATATATAACCATTTCTACATTCATCACAGAACCCACTAAGATGTGCTGGTGGCCTCCTCCTCCGAGGTGTTGTGGGTGCGGAGGATCTCCCTCCTTCTTTACTTTCTGGTGGCTGGAATAGCAAAACGAGATAATCTGTTATTGGCTAGACAGGCACCAACATTATAGGTCACACAAAATCATTGTCCACATATGGTCGATGTCTGCTGCATGGACCCTCACTGGATATTTGGGGAAGGCCGATCTCACTTTCCATTCAGAAACAATCTCTGTCATTCTCCGAAGGGCAAAGCAGACCAGGATATCTACCTGGGAAGGGAGTGAGCTGCAGGTGTATCAGGACCTGGGAGCAGAACTGGCAAAAAGGAGGATCGGCTTTCACCCGGTTAAGGCGGCCCTCTTTAAAAGGGGGGGGAAGTTCGGATATTGTACCTGGCCCGCCTGTGGGTGACTTTCTAGAAGCGAGAGTATTATTTTGGCACACCAGAGGAGGCGTTGGAGTTTGTGAGGGACAATGGACTGGGAGGAGTGTGAGGACATTGAACTTTGGAGAAATTTGTGTGTTTTCTAAAATTGGTGGGTTTCTTGGCGGACAGGTTATTCATGGGAGAACATCGAGGGGGGAATGTATGGTTGGGGAGAGGGGAACTGGGGGAGGCAGGGTGGAAGTGGTAGGAGGCCTTGGATGGGGGCCACCATGCTAGCTGGACGGGCTAGTTAATGGGAGTGAAGTGGGGGCTGCCATGAGCAGGTGCAGTGGGGCTGGTTCTTTGTTTGATGGTGGGAGGTAGGGTCGCTGACGAGGGTGTGGTTGGTGTGGTGCAGGGGGAAAGGAATCGCTGACGGTGGATATCCGAGGGCGGGCCTGGAGGCTCGCGTGATGCGGGCTGCCTCAAAAATGGGTATGGCCGATTGGCAGGGAAGCGAGGCGGGGAGCACCCCCCCCCAACAAGGTGGAACGTGAGAGAGTTGAATGGGCCGGTCAAATAGTCGCCTGTGTTCGCGCTCCTGAGGAGTCTGAAGGTGGACGTGGCCTATTTGCAGGAGATGCACTTAAAGATAGTGGACCAGACGGGGTTAAGGAAGGGATGAGTGGGGCAGGTGATTCATTTGGGGCTGGATATGAAGACACCACTCTGGGCTGTGTTGGTTAATAAGTGGGTAGTGTTTGAGATGGGGAGCGTGGTGGCCGGCCCGGTTGGTGGGAGGGGGGGGGGGGGGGGGGGGGGGGGGGGGGGATGTGATGGTTAGTGGTAAGTTGGAGGGTGTGCCAGTGGTTCTGGTAAACGTCTATGCCTGAAATTGGAAAGATGTAGATTTTATGAGGCAGGTGTTAGGGCCGATTCCTGACTTGGACTCGGACTGGTTGATTATGGGGGTGGATGTTAATATAGTAATAGAACCGAGCTTGGACCGGTCGAGTCCCAAGTCATCGAGGGTGTCGGCAGTGACAAAGGTTTACGGAGGACATGAGGGGGTGGATCCGCGGAGGTTTGAGAGGCCAAGGGCGAAGGAATTTCCATCCTGCATGTGCACCGTGTGTGCTACAGGATTGATTTTTTTGTGCCAGATAAGACGTTGCTGGAAGGGATGGTCGACTCGGAGTATTCAACAATTGTGGTCTGGGACCAAGCACCATGCTGGGTGGATTTGCGAGTGGCCCATGTGGGTGCCCAGCACCCGCAGTGGAGGCTGGATGTGGGGTTGTTGGCGGATGAGGAGGTATGCGAGCGGGTGAGGGCAGCCATTCAGGGCTACGTGGAGCTAAATGATACAGGGGAGGTCACGGCCGCCACGGAATAGGAGGCTCTCAAGGTGGTGGTTAGGGGGGAGTTAATTTCAATTTGGGCGCACAGGGTGAAAGCAGAGCGGGCGGAGATCGTAAGACTGGAGGATGAGGTTTTGTGGATGGTTTGGAGTTACTCGGAGACGCTGGAGACAGGGCTGCTGAAGGAGAGGCAGAGGCTCTGGATGGAGTTTGAGTTAGTGTCTATGGGGGAGGTGGTGGGGCAGTTACGGAGGGCCAGAGGGGCAGTATATGAGTACGGGGAAAAGGTGAGATGGATGTTGGCCCATCAGTTGAGGAAGCAGAGTGAGGGATTATAAGGGAAAAGTGGTGATGGCGAGGAGGGGAGAATGGCGTGATTTTTTTTTTATAAATGTTTTTATTCAGTTTTCATATTTTATATTGAACAAATTACAAATTGTTAGGAGAGAAAAAGAACAAAAAAAAAAAAAAAAAACAAACACGCAAAAATTAACATACATATTTACAGGTAAGCATCTTCGTAGTGGTAACTGCCCCCCCCCCCCCCCCCCCCCCCTCAACATGTTTATTTAGTTTGGTTTTGGGCCTTAGCTAGCCATCGAACCCCCGTACCGAACCTGTACCCCCCCCCCCCCCCCTCCCGCCACCTTCCCCCGACTATTCTTCCTCTTGTACATTGGCCACAAATAGGTCCCGGAACAGTTGCATGAATGGCTCCCACGTTCTGTGGAAGCCGTCGTCCGACCCTCGGATGGCAAATTTGATTTTCCTCCATTTGGAGAGATTCCGAGAGGTCGGACAGCCAGTCCGCAGCTCTGGGCGGTGCTGCTGACCGCCAGCCAAACAGGATTCTACGGCGGGCGATCAGGGAGGCAAAGGCAAGGGCGTCCGCCCTCCTCCCCAGGAATAGATCTGGCTGTTCTGAAACCCCGAAGACCGCCACTATCGGGCATGGCTCCACCCTCACTCCCACCACTTTGGACATAACCTCGAAGAAGGCTGTCCAGTACTCCACGAGTCTGGGGCAAGACCAGAACATGTGGGCGTGGTTGGCCGGGCCTCTTTGGCACCGTTCACATCTGTCTTCCACCTCCGGGAAGAACCTACTCATACGGGTTCTTGTTAAGTGGGCTCTATGTACCACTTTTAGTTGCGTCAGGCTGAGCCTTGCGCACGTGGAGGTGGAGTTGACCCTATGCAGTGCTTCGCTCCAGAGTCCCCACCCTATCTCCATCCCCAGGTCGTCCTCCCATTTCCTCCTTGTTGCGTCCAGTACGGTGTCGTCCCTATCTACCAGTCGGTCATACATGTCACTACAGTTCCCTTTCTCTAGGATACTTGCGTCCAGTAGGTCTTCCAGTAGTGTCTGTCGTGGCGGTTGTGGGTACGTCCTTGTCTCCTTTCGTAGGAAGTTTTTGAGCTGCAGGTACCGTAGCTCGTTCCCCCCAGCTAGCTGAAATTTCTCTGTCAGTTCGTCCAGTGTTGCGATCCTGTCGTCCGTGTATAGGTCCCTGACTGTCAGTGTCCCCCCGTCCTGCCTCCACCTTTTGAAGGTGGCGTCAGTCAGTGCTGGTGTGAACCTATGGTTGTTGCAGATGGGAGCCCTGTTCGACATTTTGGTCAGGCCAAGTTGCTGCCGCAGTTGGTTCCAGGATTGGAGGGTGGCTGTCACCACTGGGCTGCTGGAGTGTTTTTTGGGTGGGGATGGGAGTGCTGCCGTGGCGAGGGCCCGGAGGGAGGTTCCCATGCAGGAGGCCTCCTCCGCACGCACCCACTCAGCCTCTGGCTCCTGGATCCATCCCCTTACTCGCTCGGCTGTTGCTGCCCAGTGGTAGAATTGTAGATTCGGGAGGGCTAGCCCTCCCCTGGTTTTTGTTTTTTGTAAGACCTTCTTTGGGATCCTAGCATTTTTACCCCCCCATACGAACGCCATGATGAGTTTGTCCAGCGCTTTGAAAAAGGCCTTGGGGATGTAGATCGGAATGGATCTAAACAGGAAGAGGAACCTGGGTAGTACGTTCATTTTGATCGTCTGAACTCTCCCCGCGAGGGAGAGCGGGAGTGTGTTCCATCTTTGCAGGTCCTTTTTAACTTCCTCCGTCAGGCTGGTGAGGTTCCATTTGTGGATCCCTTTCCAGTCATGGGCTATTTGGATCCCCAGGTAGCGGAATTTATGTCGGGCTTGATTGAACGGCAGCCCCTTTAGTGCTGCCCCCCCCCCCCCCCCCCCCCCCCCCTTGCGGGTGTACTGGGAAGATCTCACTTTTGCTCATGTTGAGTTTGTAGCCCGAGAAGGCTCCAAACTCTTTCAGGAGCGCGATGATTCCGTCCATGCTGCTTTGTGGGTCCGAGATATAGAGGAGCAGATCATCCGCATAGAATGAGACTCTGTGCTCTCTACCTCCCCTTCGGATCCCCCTCCAATTTTTTGCTGCCCTGAGCGCGATTGCTAGCGGTTCAATTGCTAGTGCGAACAGCAGCGGGGACAGTGGGCATCCTTGTCTGGTGCCCCTGTGCAGCTGGAAGTATTGGGAGTTGGTATTGTTGGTCTGTACACTCGCCATGGGAGCGTTGTACAGGAGCTTTACCCAAGCGGTGAACCCTGTTCCAAGCCCGAACCGCTCCAGTACCTCTATGAGGTATTTCCACTCGACTCTGTCGAAGGCCTTTTCTGCGTCCAGGGAGACGATCACCTCTTGTGTTCTCTCCCCGGAGGGGGTGAGAATGGCGTGATTGAGGCACTTTATAAAAGGCTATACAAGTCTGAGCCCCTGGCCGAAGAGAAGAGGATGCGGAGACTTTTGACAGGCTGGAGTTTCCCACAGTAGAGGAGGAAGTGGTTCAGGGACCGGGAGCCCCAATTGGGTTGAGGGAGGTGAGGGACAGTAAGGGGGTGATGGAGGCAGAGAAGGCACCGGGACCGGCTGGGCTCCCAATGGAGTTTTACAAAAATGTTTGGGGTCTTGAGGCCACTGCTAGCGAGGGCATATAATGAAGCAAGGCAGAGGGGGGAACTCCCCCCTACATTGCCGCAGACTTCCATCTCCCTCATTTTAAAGAAAGATAAGGATCCGGAGCAGTGTGGGTCGTACCGGCTGATATCATTACCGAATGTAGACGGCAAGCTTTTGGCGAAGGTGTTGGCCTCGTGAATCGAGGTTGGCATCCCAGGGATGATAGGCAAAGATCAAATGGCATTTTTGAAAGGGAGGCAGTTGACAACAAACGTGAGGAGGCTGCTTAATGTAACCATGATGCCTTCGGAGGGGCAGGAGGTGGAGATAGTGGTGGCGATGGACGTGGAGAAGGCATTTGATTAGCTGGAGTGGGAATATCTGCTGGAGGTGTTGGTGTTGTTCGGGCTCGGGCAGGGGTTTGTAGATTAGGTTCGGTTGCTGTATAAGGCACCGGTCGCGATTGTGCGCATGAACCGAGTGAGTTTGGGGTATTTTGGGCTGCATCGGGGAACGAAGCAGGATGCCTGCTCTCCCCATTGCTCTTCACCTTGGCGATAGATCCACTGGCAATGGCGTTTAGGGCTTTGAGGGACTGGAGAGGGATTGAGCGGGGGCCGTCGAGCACAGGGTTTCATTGTATGCGGATGACCTGTTGCTGTACATTTCAGACCCATTGCGTAGTATCGGGCATCATCGGGATTCTAGAGGAATTTGGCTGGTTTTCAGGGTACAAGCTGAATATGGGGAAGAGCGACGTTTTCCTGATTGAGACTTGAGGGCAGGTTCGGGGAATTGCCGTTTAGGGTGGTGGGGATGAGTTTTAGATACTTGGGTATCCAGGTGACACAGGGCTGGGCGCAGCTGCACAAGTTAAACCTGACTTGGCAGGCGGAGCAGGAAAGTGGATTTCAAGAGGTGGGATGCGCTGCCGCTGACAGGGCGGGTTAGGGTGAGGGTTAGTTAAAATGGTGGTGCTGCCAAGGTTTCTGTTTGTGTTCCAGAACCTCCCAATCTCTGTATCCAAGTCGTTTGTCAAGAAGGTTAATGCGCTGATCTCTGGGTTAGTGTGCACGGGGAAAGAGCCGGCGGGTTAGGAGGTCTTTCCTGGAGCGGGGCGGGGGGGGGGGGGGGGTGGGTGGTTGTTGCTGGCACTGCCGAACATAATGGAATTACTACTGAGCGGCAAATATCGCTGTGGTTAGGAAATGGGTCGTGGGGGAGGGGTTGTTGGGGGGCCGGATAGAGGCAGCATTGTCTAGGGGAACATGTTTGAGGGCTTTGTTGTCGGTGCCCCTGCCGTTCTCACTGGCCAGGTATTCTGTAAGCCCAGGGTGGTATCGGCCTGAACGGTGTGCGGGCAGTGGAGGCAGCATTTGGAACTGGAGAGTACTTGGTGTGGGCACCAATCTGCAATTACCATGCATTTGCACTGTCGGGACAGGATGCGATGTTTCAGGGTGGTGGCGGGCAGGAATTGAGCGATTTGGTGATTTTTTTTCATAGGGGGCAAACTTGCGAAGTTGGAGGACCTGGAGGAAGAGTATGAGTTGCCCGGGGGAACGGGTTTAGGTACCTGTAGGTCCGGGTCTTCGTAAGGAGAGAGGTGCCAATCCTTTCCTGGGCTGCCGCCCCGGGGTTGCAAGACAAGGTGTTGTTGAGGGACGGGGTGGGGGAGGGGAAGGTCTACAAGGAGTTGATTGACTGGGAGGCGACCCTGGTGGAGGACATAAAGTGTAAGTGGGAGGAGGAGCTGGGAGGGGAGGTGGGGGCCGAGATGTGGGCCGAGATGTGGGCAAAGGCTTTGTGGAATGTGAATGCGTCCTCGTCGTGTGCGAGGTTAAGCCTCATCCAGTTTAAAGTGATACATAGGGCACATATGACGGTAGCAATTGGGTTCTGTGAGAGGGTAGAGGATAGGAGTGGGCGATGTGCAGAGAGGCCCACGAATCACGTCCTCATGTTCTGGGCGTGTCCAAGGCTGAAAGGGTTCTGGCAGCGGTTTGCGGACATAATGCCCGCGGTGCTGGGGGTGGAAGTGGTCCCAAGTCCATAGGTGGCGATATTCAGCTTCCCGGAAGACCCGGGTGGCTAGGGGGTGAGAGAGGCCGATATCTAGGCCATTGTGTCCCTGATAGCCCAGCTCCTGTGGCGGGACTCGGAGCCACAGAAAGCGGGGGTGTGGATGAGTATCCTTGCGGAGTTCCTAAGACTGGGGCAATTTAGCGTGGACAATCCACCTGCACATCTTTTTGAATTTGTGGGGGTGAGACCCACATAGACACGGGGAGAATGTGCAAACTCCACACGGACAGTGACCCGGGGCCGTGATCGAACCCGGTATCCTCGGCGCTGTGAGGCAGTAGCGCTAACTACTGTGTCAATGTGCCGCTTTCTGCACCCTTTCTAAAGCCTTCACATTCTTCCATAGGTGTGGTGGCCAGAATTGGACAAAATGCTCCAATTGAGACATAACAGGTGTTTCTCATGATTTCCTAATTTTTGTACTTGATGTCCATTTATATAGCTCACTAATCCTGAGAAAATGTCTCAACCTGCGGCCCTACCTGTATACCTCCAGGTCTCTGTTCCTGCACTTGCTATTAAAATTGTATCCTTTATTTTACATTGGCTTCTTGTTCATCCTCCCAAATTGTGCAATTTCGCTACTCTCGCTCTGTCATTAGTCACTTTGCACTTCTCTGCATTGTACTTCATCCACCACATGTCAACAGCCGATTTCCTCTTGAGGTCTCACTCATGGTTCACAATACTTCCAAGATTTGAATCATCTGCAGGATTTTACATTGTGCCCTGCCCAAGTCACTAATATATATCAAGAAAAGATGTGGATCTGGCACTGACCCCTGAATTTGTGCTAACCTTCTTCAATTCTGAATAAAAGCCATTCACCACTGCGCTGTGCAGAGGCTGAATGCCAATTCAGACATTTTTCCTCCCGCCTCACTCTGGACTATAACACCACCACTGAACATCAAGCCATTGCTTCCAGAACAGTCACTCATCTCATCTCCTCTGGTGATCTTACCCCATAGTTCCCCAGCCCCGTACAGCCAGCTTCTATCTCCTTCCGAAAATCCATAAACAGAACTGCTCTTGGAGATCTATCGTTTCAGCCTGTTCCTTTCCCACTGAACTGATTGCTTTCCCCCATGACTCTATTTTTTCTTCCTTCGTCCAATCTCTCCCCACTTACATAAGTGAAAGTTCTGATGCCCTCTGCCACTTTAAAAGTTCCCAATTTCTGTCCCTCTTTGCTATGGGCATCCAATCTTCCTTCACCTCCATCGACCACCAGGATGGTTTTAGGACACTCTGCTGCCTCCTTGACCAGAGGCCCAATCAGTTTGCATCCACCACCACCCTCCTCCGCCTGGCTGAAATTGTTCTCCTCACTGAACAATTTCTCCGTTAACTCATCTCACTTCCTCCAAGTAAAAGGCATTGCTATGCGTACCTGCATAGCTCCTCACTCGGCCTGTTGAACTATATGTACTATATGTTGAACATTGCTTGTGCCAGTCCTACTTTGGCCCACTCCCTCAACTCTCATTCCGATGAATAGACTATTGTGGGAGGGGAGGTGGGGGCCGAGATGTGGGCAAAGGCTTTGTGGAATGTGAATGCGTCCTCGTCGTGTGCGAGGTTAAGCCTCATCCAGTTTAAAGTGATA
Organism: Scyliorhinus canicula; assembly: GCF_902713615.1. NCBI lineage: Eukaryota > Metazoa > Chordata > Chondrichthyes > Carcharhiniformes > Scyliorhinidae > Scyliorhinus > Scyliorhinus canicula. Next base: position 87,896,140 of record NC_052154.1, on the reverse strand, counting down.
CATAGGGCACATATGACGGTAGCAATTGGGTTCTGTGAGAGGGTAGAGGATAGGAGTGCACGTGCCCCGAATTGGAAAATTTAGAACATAGAACACTACAGCGCAGTACGGGCCCTTCGGCCCTCGATGTTGCGCCGATCTGTGAAACCATCTGAAGCCTATCTGACCTACACTATTCCATTTTCATCCATATGTCTATCCAGTGACCACTTAAATGCCCTTAAAGTTGGCGAGTCTATAGAACATAGAACACTACAGCGCAGTAATCCAGTGGTGGATTTAATCTACTTTGATCCAATTTTCACATTTCTGTTTCATACGGTCCATCTCCATCTCTTCCCTTTCTTGACTCCTCTGTCTCCATTTCTGGTGATACGTTATCTACAAATGTTCATAGGTCCACCGATTTTCACAGCTACCTCACAGTCTACGCTCCCTCACACCCTCTATAGATTCCATTCCATTCTCCGTTTCTCCATTGCATCTGTTCTGATTATCCACCAATGCTTTTCCCATCAGCAAGGACACCCCCCCCCCCCAAACTATACTTGACGGGCCTCGCGATTCTGTCTGCCACATTTCCCACACTCTGCTCTCACCCCTTCCCCTCCCTCCCAGAACTAGAACAGAGAAGTCCCATATTCTCGCATTTCACCCCCACCGGCCTGTTCAAAGTATAATTTTCTGCCCTCTCCAGCACAATGCCACCACTAAATACACCTTCCCCTCCCCCTGAGCCTTCCGGAGTGACTGTTCCCTCTCTGATACCCAATCCACTCCTCACTCAGTGCCAATACCATGTACCCTTCCAATTCAATCGCAGGAGGTGAAACACCTGCCCTTTTAACTCCTTCCTCTATTGCCCAAAGCCCCAAACATCCATTCCAGGTGAAGCAACAATGTCACCCAATGTCTCCTTTCACCCTCTCACAGATCTTCCCTTTGTGTTTCTCCCACCCCCTGCACAAACCTATGGGGTGGGATTCTCCATTGGCTAACGCCAAAATCACGAAATGTGATTGGGCGGAGAACAGGTTCCGACACTAAAATCATGGCGGGCGCCGATTTGACGCCAAAATACAATTCTCCATCACTCGTCAGTGGTGTCAATTTAGTCCAGAACGCATGTAAACACTATTTGCATATTAGGGGGCCTGACCCGGTATTACCCGGGGCCTCAGCGATTCTCACTTGTGCTTTTAAAAATTGTGAAACCGGTGTCGTGGCTGCTGAGGGAGAGGGTATGGAAAGGGTCCAACGTCGCCCTAGTGTGCTGGCAGGGGGCTACTGCGAGTGCTGGGGGGAGTAGCGGGGATTTGCCAGGAGGTGGGCTGTGGGGTCGGGGTGGACGGGCATGGAACACTATTGCCGCAGCTGGAAAGGCAGCGATGCAGCTCCGCACACCCCCGTTGACAGCCCCCTGTGAACTTAGGGCCACGGGTCGTATAGGAGTCGCACTTCAGCGTAACCAGTGCCATCTTGTTGGCTGGGATAAGTGTTTTTGGGGAGTGTAATGTGTATATCCAGCTACAGTCTGTCAACATCCCGTGTGTCAATCCCAGCAAATCCCGCACTGTTTTTCATTGGAATTGATTGTGCTCCACGAGGTGCCGGTGCTAGCCCCTCCACAGTTGCTGAATCGATCCAGGTTCGGCGCCAGTTTTGCTGTCGTGAAAGTCCACAAATTCTGTGTCAGCATCAATACTTCGTCTCAGAAACGGAGAACCTCTAGGTTCTCTAGGGATCGAACCTGGGACCTCGGCGCCGTGAGGCAGCAGTGCTAACCACTGCACCACCGTGCTGCCCAACAGGTAACAGATCTGGGATGGGATTCTCTGTGCCCGCCTCTGTCATTCGGAATTGCAGTGAATTTCTGAGGCAGAGACCTATGCTCAGTATGACTCCAGCCAGTAGAGTTCCAACTCAATCAAATTCTGCCAAAGACAGTCACTCTCACTCTATCACAGGTTTTTTGTCATGTTCAAGGACCAGGTGGTTCTGGCAGAACCATGCTAATCAGGTTATTTGTGGCCTTGCCACCTGACAGCATTGTCGATGGCCCCTTCCACCATGGTTGTGAATAGGTGGATAAGATGGTAATTGGCAAGATTTGATTAGCCTTGTTTTCTTATCATCAAGGCTTCCTGGGCAATCTTCTCCATTGATAGGTAGTTGCTAGGGTTAGGACTGTCCTGGAACAGCTTGGCTAGAGGTGCGGCTAGTTCTGAAGTATGGGTCTCAGCGCTGCAGCCAGGGTGTTTTCTGGACCCATAGGCTTTGCTCCTAGCTCTTGATATCACAGGCAGCAAGTTCAATTAGTTGAAAACTGGCATCTTGTGATGCTGGGGACATGGGAGGAGGGCGAGAAGAATATTCCAATAGGAGCCTCTGGCTGAAGATGGTTCCAAATGTCTCTTTTGTACCTGCATCCTGGGCCCCGTTACCATTCTTTTGTCTCACACCATGATTTGGTTCTGCACATTGGGAAGAGGAGCCATGGGGAAGGCACGAACTATTAATGAAAGGTGACAGGGAAAGATGTATCAGCAGCACAGGCGCAACGAGAGAGGAATGTTTTGAGCAGCCGTGATCACAGTTTGTGAGAGAGGAGGGCAGTGGCTAAAGGAGCCCGTTATTAGTGATTCAGCATCACTACTGAGAATGCTTCTGCCTTCTGTTACAGAGAGGCCGTGTAAGAATCTTTAACCATAATTTTAGTTTGAGAAATATTTTCTTTCACAATTACACCAGTGCAGGCCGTCCTGATGGATGCAACTAGCGGCACACTAAGAGCAATTTAACATGGCCAATCCACCTAACCTGCACATCTTTGAACTGTGGGGGGAAACCGGAGCACCCGGAGGAAACCCACGCAGACGCTGGTGGAATGTGCAGACTCCGCACAGACAGTGACCCAAGCCGGAATCGAACCTGGGACACTGGAACTGTGAAGCAACAGTACTAACCACTGTGTTACAATGCCGTACTGGCAGCCTTTCCGATTTGGTTAGACATTGCTGGACTATTTGAGTCTTGAAATACCGGAAAGGGTATCTCACTGCCTGGCCAAATTCTATCCTCCCCCAACACCCACAAAAGTATACATCCAGTGATGGGTTACACAGGGTCCTGGTAGCAATCATAAGGGGGGGGGGGGGGGGGGGGGGGGGGGGGGGGGGGGGGGGGGGCGCAAGAAAAATCAAATATTTTCCTATTATTTGACCCAAAAGAATCAGGCAAATAATGGTACTGTGTTATTAATTGGAACTTTACATCTGATCCACACTGTAACTCAGCATAGCTATTGCTTATCGAGGTCGATTAGATGGTTCTCCCAGGTTACAACATAGCATAGAACGACAACAGAGAAATAGTCATGAATTTTGACTTTATTAGTAAAAAAATAAACAGACATGCCAGTGAATTAACAGACTGAATGAACTTTTCCCACAGTAAACATTCAGCATCAAGCGTACCCAGGTCTGGCACACTACAAGTTGGGTGTGGAGCAATGTTGTCTACCCTACCCAGTGATCTGCCGTAGTGTAGCCCCCATTACTGCAGCAGGGTGAAGAGCAACATCCTCACACCAACTGCCATCGTACCACCAGCAGGACTGAATTCGGAGAAGTTTTCTGTTGAAGGCTGATGCCCACCAGCTACTGAGTTGAGTTTTCCCAAGCTAATTTAACGCAATGGACTTACAGCCAGTAGCCATTCACCTCCAAGTCATTCAGGTGACACACACTCAATACCAACTCTCTGCACCAAGCAGTTTCTTCTCGTTTCTACCCAGAGGACAAACAAAGACCATATCTGGGACGAGTTGAAGATATTTATCCATCAAATAAGATGGACGTCTTAATAACCTACAAGGATTATTCAGGATAAATATCAGACTGATATCAGACATTCACAGGCTCACAGAGAAGAAACCTAGTTAGTGAGGAATGCTGTGGCCTGGCAAAAATAAGCAGCGAAGAGAGACTTACATATCATCTGAGATTTCAACTTCAGATACTCTCTCTGCTTCACCTGAAGTTCGGGCTTTGCTGGAGTACACCATTTGCACCGTCAGAGGGGAATCGTGGTTGAGTCAAGAAACGAATCGTGTCTCAACACCCACACATCCAGCAAGAATGACTGAACAGCAACAGGAACCCAGAGCAATTCTCCCTTCCCCAACTTGGGGCGTTGGGAGTCAATTGCAGCTTCTCAACTGCAGCGTAGATGAAAATGAATGAAAATCGCTTATTGTCACGAGTAGGCTTCAATGAAGTTACTGTGAAAAGCCCCTAGTCGCCACATTCCGGCGCCTGTCCGGGGAGGCTGGTACGGGAATTGAACCGTGCTGCTGGCCTGCTTGGTCTGCTGTAAAAGCCAGCGATTTAGCCGAGTGAGCTAAACCAGCCCCAGGCAACAGATCAGGCAACACAGCACAACGGGAGGAAGTAAGCTGCCACTTCAATCCAACAGTGTACGGTTCCATATTAGTTAACTTTTAACAAAGAGATTTTAGAACTTGAATCGTGTAAATGCAGTTAACACAATAGTAAAAAAAAAACATTTTAAATTGAAACTTTTTTTCAAGACAAGTATTTACTGGAATGTCCATCAGAGTGTATCTAAGCCTTACTGACAAGTTGTGGGTTCTTTCTCTTGACCGATTTGGTTAGACATTGCTGGACTACAGAGTACAGCTTCTGACAGCCCTCAACACAAGCCTTGATTGCTTCCACCGATGTCTGCTCCTGCCACTCTCCTTTGGACACCAGTCCTGAGATCTGATTAAGGGTGGGCAATAATGCCACAGTTAAGCTGCCATTATCTACCTCCTGGGAGCTGGATGCACTGTATTCCTCGGCTGCAGATGGGTCCAGAAGGGAGACATCTCCACACTGCCTCAGGGAGCAACCCACCACCACATCGAACATCTCAATGCCTGCTTCTGCCAGCGCAATGGAGGCACAAGTCAAAGCAGCTGCCAAGGTGGAGCCGTCATTCTCAAGAACCATCACATATACCTCAATCTGGGATCGAGGGTACTTGTGGAGGCAGATGGCAGGCTGTAAACTCTGTTCCATGATTGATGAGTACTCCTTTTCCAGGGTGCCCTGAATCCAGGCTGCTCTCATCTTGCAAGAGAACGGGGCGAATCTACAAGGTGGGAAAAAAAATGCTTTGAATTTATTCATCTGACACTCAACAAGGAAGTATATGATGACGAGGGAATGGGACTAATTGGATAGCGCTTTCAGGAAAAATGGGCCAACATTTTATAATTCCCATTTATTTAAAACACAACCTTGTTTCTCAAGGTGTTGATGTGAGCTGGGGTCCAGATTTATGATGAAGCATTGTTGCACACACAATCAAACCAGGCATCTCAGCCAATTTGGGGAAATGAACACCAATCTCCTGGCTCCAGGAGTTCCTTCACAATCTCCATATTCAATTCACCATTTCCCCATTGACTATCAAGCAACTATCCCTGCTCTCCACAATCCCAGCTTTTCTTTTAATCCCCGTTTAATGAATCTGCTCCCATCAGAGTTTCTGACAGGGCAGAATTCCACGAGACACAGAGTAGAAAGGTGCTAAATCTCTACAAAGTACAGGTTAGGCTGAAGCATTCTGTCCAATGTCCCACTGAGTGGCCATAAAACGAGTACAGCATGGAGTGGAAAGGTTGCTGAGAGTGGGATACCTGTGCAGACAGAGGGCAAAGGAGTTGCTACAGTGTTTGTCCCCATACTTGTACTGATATGTGAGGTAATAAGTATTAAACATTTTGACCAGTGTTTTGAAGCTCAGTTCAAGATAGTATGTAGGAAAAGAAAAAACTTTCAACAGACTAAAAACTAGATAGAAATAATCTCGACTTCTGGTGACGGCATGTAGGAGGAAGTCGCACGTTGGGTGGCTCTTGCTCGAGGTGTGATTTTTTAGAATTAATGCCCGGTCCCAGGGGCAATTTCTGGTTAAATAAGTGCAGGAAGACATAAGGAAGAAAGATGTACAAAACCCAAAGGAAAGCTGCCGTGAAGATGGCGGCGAAAGAAAGGTTCGCCATTGAGCGGAATGGTCAGTTCAGCAACTGGAAGGACGGTGGAGGCTGGGTGGAGCCGCTTGTTCACAGCAGAACAGATGACTGAGGTGATGGTTGTGGAACTTGAAAAACAGTTCGCAAAGCACATGGAGATGATGGGGAAGGAGATGATGGCACTACTGAAGGTGCGGGTGGAGGAGACGATGGCTTCGGGGAAGGCCGCAGTGTCGAGGGCATCAGCTGAGGTACGGGAGCAGGGTGAGAAACTGAAGGGAGTGGAAGAGGCCTCGTCGCAACACAGTGATCAACTCACTTCAATGGGTGAGGAGATGCAGAGGGTGGTGGAGGCCAACAAGGGTTTGCAAGCCAAAGCAGAGGACCTGGAAAAGAGATCGAGGCAGCAAAATCTGAGGATCGTGAGCCTGCCCGAAGGGGTGGAGGACCCGAGGCCAACGGAGCATTTAGCCAAGATGTTGGCGGAGGGGGAAGTTCCCTCTCGGTACAAGCTGGATCAAACCAAAGGCAAATGAGCCCCAAGAGCAGTGATTATTTGTCTCCATAGGTACCATGGGCAGCACGGTAGCATGGTGGTTAGCATAAATGCTTCACAGCTCCAGGGTCCCAGGTTCGATTCCCGGCTGGGTCACTGTCTGTGCGGAGTCTGCACGTCCTCCCCGTGTGTGCGTGGGTTTCCTCCGGGTGCTCCGGTTTCCTCCCACAGTCCAAAGATGTGCGGGTTAGGTGGATTGGCCATGCTAAATTGCCCGTAGTGTCCTAAAATGTAAGGTTAATGGGGGGGTTGTTGGGTTACGGGTATGGGGTGGATACGTGGGTTTGAGTAGGGTGATCATTGCTCGGCACAGCATCGAGGGCCGAAGGGCCTGTTCTGTGCTGTACTGTTCTGTGTACCGCGTGAAGGAGAAGGTCCTGTGTTGGGCAAAGCAGAAGCGGGATGTTCAGTGGGCTGGAGCTGGTATACGTATATACCAGGACTTTACTGTGGAGTTGGCGAGGAGGCGAGCTGCCTTTGGTCGAGTGTATAACAGCAGGTGCAGTTCAGCGTAATGTACCCAGCTACATTGAGGGTGACCTACAACTCCAAAGACTTTTACTTTGAGACGGTGGAAGCAGCGCAGGCGTTTGTCAAGGACTGGGGCAGAAGTGAGAAATGGGACTGAGGCTTTGTCTTGGACTGAGGGTAGGGGGTGTGGAGGAGTGTATGTAGCTCTATTTTGTACTGCATGTTAAATGTGCAAAATAGGTTGATGTTGCCTATTTGGACACGGTAGGAGTTGGGATTTCTTTCGCATAGATGATTCTTTGGGGGTTTGTGTGTTTACACTGAGATTGTGGGCTGATGGGGGTTTCTTTGTTTTCCTGGGACCATGATGTGGAGATGCGTTAGACTGGGGTGAGAACAGTAAGAAGTCTTACAACACCAGGTTAAAGTCCAACAGCTTTGTTTCGAATCACTAGCTTTCGGAGCACAGCTCCTTCCTCAGGTGGCCTGAGCTGCGCTCTGAAAGCTAGTGATTTGAAACAAACAAGCCCTTCAGGCAGTACAGTAGTCCCCCTTTATAACGCGGGTGTTGGGGTCCAAGACCCCCACCCGCGTTGTAGCCGAGCCGCGGATATCCACGATGGGGGTTTTAAATTTATTTTAAAATCTATGCTAGCGCTTCCCCTTGTGAGTCTACGGGGGGCGGGGGGAGAGGTCAGACCCCCGTAGACTCACAATGGGAAGCGCTAGCATAGATTTTTAAATAAATTTAAAACCCCCATCGTGGATCCAATTAAAATTTCAGCGGCCGGCTCACTTTGATCCGGAGAGAAGCTGCTCTCAGTGAAATAATCAGCCGGCCGCTGAAATTGACACTGCCGGCTGCTCTCTCCCTCCAATCCAACTTTTAAGTTTTAATGTTTCTGATTGGAGGGAGAGAGCAGCCGGCAGCGTCAATTTCTTTTTTTTTTCCTCCGGCTTGCCCCCTCTCCCCCCACATCCTCCAACTAGACCCCTCTCCCCCCACACCCTCCGACTCGCCCCCTCCCCCCCCCCCAACACCCTCCGGCTCGCCCCCTCTCCCCCCACATCCTCCAACTAGACCCCTCTCCCCCCCCCCCCTCTCCCCCCACACCCTCCGGTTCGCCCCCACATCCTCCAACTAGACCCCCTCTCCCCCCCACACCCTCCGGCTCGCCCCCTCTGGCTCGCCCCCTCTCCCCCAACACCCACTGGGCTCTGTCTCCTCCTCTCCCCTTCCCCACCCCACCCCACCCACCTCACACCCTCCGGCTCGCCCCCTCCCCCCCCCCCTCCTCCCCTCTCCTACCCCGTCCCCCAACACCCGCAGGGCCCTCCTCTCTCCCCAACACCCGCAGGGGGGTCTCTCCCCCAACACCCGCAGGGGGGTCTCTCCCCCAACACCCGCAGGGGGGTCTCTCCCCCAACACCCGCAGGGGGGGTCTCTCCCCCAACACCCGCAGGGGGGTCTCTCCCCCAACACCCGCAGGGGGGTCTCTCCCCCAACACCCGCAGGGGGGTCTCTCCCCCAACACCCGCAGGGGGGTCTCTCCCCCAACACCCGCAGGGGGGTCTCTCCCCCAACACCCGCAGGGGGATCTCCCCTCACCCGCAGGGGGGTCCCTCCACACCCGCAGGGGGGTCCCCTCCACACACGCAGGGGGGGTCCCCTCCACACCCGCAGGGGGGTCCCCTCCACACCCGCAGGGGGGTCCCCTCCACACCCGCAGGGGGGGTCCCCCCACACCCCGCCCCCCTTCCTCTCCCCCCCCCAACACACAGCCCCCCCTCCTCTTCCCCCCCAACACCCGCCCCCCCCTCCTCTTCCCCCCAACACCCCCCCCCCCTCCTCTCCCCCCCCAACACCCGCCCCCCCTCCTCTCCCCCCCAACACCCGCCCCCCCTCCTCTCCCCCCCAACACCCGCCCCCCCCCTCCTCTCCCCCACACACCCGCCCCCCTCCTCTCTCCCCAACACCCGCCCCCCCTCCTCTCCCCCCCAACAACCCGCCCCCCCTCCTCTCCCCCCCAACACCCGCCCCCCCTCCTCTCCCCCCCAACAACCGCCCCCCTTCTCCCCCCCCAACACCCGCCCCCCCTCTCCCCAACACCCGCCCCCCCTCTCCCCCCAACACCCGCCCCCCCTCCTCTCCCCCCTCCCCCCAACACCCGCCCCCCCTCCTCTCCCCCCCAACACCACGCTCCCCCTCCTCTCCCCCCCCAACACCCGCCCCCCCTCCTCTCCCCCCAACACCCGCCCCCCTCCTCTCCCCCCCAACACCCACCCCCCCCCCTCCCCCCCCCCAACACCCGCCCCCCTCCTCTCCCCCCCCAACACCCGCCCCCCCTCCTCTCCCCCCCCCCCAACACCCGCCCCCCCTCCTCTCCCCCCCCCAACACCCGCCCCCCCTCCTCTCCCCCCCCCAACACCCGCCCCCCTCCTCTCCCCCCCCCCCCCTCTCCCCCCCCAACACCCGCCCCCCTCCTCTCCCCCCCAACACCCCGCCCCCCCTCCTCTCCCCCCCAACACCCGCCCCCCTCCTCTCCCCCCCCAACACCCGCCCCCCCTCCTCTCCCCCCCCCCAACCACCCTCCCCCCCCCCAATCATGGAGAGAGCAGTCGGCAGTGTCAATTTCAGCGGCCGGCTGATTATTTCAGTGAGAGCAGCTTCTCTCCGGAGCCGGCCGCTGAAATTGACACAACTGACAGTTGGGGTCCATCAGCCCCCCCGCGGTATATCGCGAACTTTGATCCGGAGATTGTATTGCGGAGCGCGGTATAACGGGGGACTACTGTATTGTTATCTTTGGTTACACTGTTTACACCCTACAAGGGCGCGCGCAAAACCCCCCCCCCACCCATCAACACCCCCCCTACTCCCATCCCCTCATCCCCCCCTCTCCTCTCCCCCATCAACACCCCCCACCCATCATCACCCCCTCCTCCCCCCTCCCCATCATCACCCCCCTCCCATCCCATCATTACCCCCCTCCCCATCCCATCATTACCCCCCCTCCCCATCCCATCATTACCCCCCTCCCCATCCCATCATTACCCCCCCTCCCCATCCCATCATTACCCCCCTCCCCCATCCCATCATTACCCCCCTCCCCATCCCATCATTACCCCCCTCCCCATCCCATCATTACCCCCCCTCCCCATCCCATCATTACCCCCCTCCCCATCCCATCATACCCCCCTCCCCATCCCATCATTACCCCCCTCCCATCCCATCATTACCCTCCCCCCCGCATACCCCCATCCACCATACCATCATTACCCCCCCCTCCCCATCCCCATCCCATCATGTACCACCCCATCCCCATCCGATCATTACCACCCCTCCCCATCCCATCAGTACCAACCCCCCACCCCATCCCATCATTACCACCCCTCCCCATCCCATCATTACACCCCCTCCCCAGCCCATCATTACCCCCCTGCCCATACCCATCAGTACCCACCTCCCCACCCATCATTACCCCCTCACCATCCCAATCATTACCACCCCTCCCCATCCCATCATTACCCCCCTCCCCATCCCATCATTACCTTACCCCCCTCCCCATCCCATCATTACCCCCCTCCCCATCCCATCATTACCCCCCCATCCCCATCCCATCATTACCCCCCCTCCCCCATCCCATCATTACCCCCCTCCCCATCCCATCATTACCCCCCCTCCCCATCCATCATTACCCCCCTCCCTCCCCATCCCATCATTACCCCCCTCCCCATCCCATCAT